>NC_083865.1:5990000-6272500 GCF_029169275.1 Apis cerana | reverse complement strand
ATCTTTTTCACCTCCAAGACGAGAATACGCGAAATATACCGAGAGAAAATCGCGGAAGTGAAACATTCGGTCTTGATTTCCGTGGACCGAAAATATCCATCGAGATAGGAAAGAAGCGATGATCTCGCAACGAAGTTTTCACGTCCCACGCAACAACAACCAGCTGTGTCGTTCCTTCCACGCATTTCTATTTCCCACGTATGTATCGCGCGTGTTATGTAAACCTTTTTTTTTTTTCTTCTTTCTCTCATTCTCACTCCTCGCGATCTATCGGTTTGTACGCCTCTTCTTCTTTCACACCTCGAGCGGAACGTAGATTTTTTTTCTTTTTTTTCTTTTTTTTTTTTTTTAGAAAGAAAAAATTTTCAAATGACTTGCGAAACACGCGCCAGTCTCAGCGTGCGACGAACGAACGACTAAAAAGATTGGGTAAAATATGACGAATCTTTCTCGATAGAATAGAAAATGGATAGATGATCTGTTCATCGATACGAGTCAGAATTTTAAAATCGATGAACAAAGGAAAGAAACAAAAAGTTATAAATTGCAAAATCTTCAGTCATTGACTGGAAGGATTTTTTTTTTTCTTTTTTTTTTTGAATTAACGAATATGGAAGTTACAAAATCTTCTCTTTCTCTCTCCTTTGATAGAATCTAGACCATTATGGAGAACGATCCAATCTTCTCCATTGCGTGCGATTGGAACATGCGGCGGAATTTCGTTCAACGAGCGAACGAACGACGCGAGATTTGGCGGAAGTTGACCTGCCCCCAAAGATAGATATGCGTAATAATAAACGATGAAAGGAAAAATTCTGCGGAAAAAAAAAAAAAGGGATGAGATCCTTCGAAGAGGGATTCTCGAACGCCTGTCCTCTGTTGATCTCGCTTTCATCTCGGATCTTCTTCGACCACGATTCACGAGAAAAAAAAATATATATAATTTCGCAAATGAAACAAAAGAACCTGGCTCCTCCATCCGTGTTCTCACGTATTCATTTCTCGAGGGGTTGAAAGGAACAGCGAGATATTTTTCGCGAGAGACAAATACCCGTTTCGATCGAGCAATTCGATCTTACTCTGCATTCGTTGGATAAATTGAATTGGGAATATTTAATAGAACTTTTTTTTTTTTTTTTTTTGAATCGTATTTGTCAAACGTTTATGCCAAATGTTAATTTTTATGTTAGCCCAGATATGTCTATCATTCTTCCAAAAAAAAGATGATTTTAAGATAATTTTATTTTTTGATTTCTTTACACTTCTTATAATATTCCTCTGAAAAAGGGATGACAATTTGTTTAAGAAAAAGAAATAATTAAGTAGTATTAACGTAAAAATTCGTATTTTTTAAGTTTAATTATTTTAAGGGAATAAAAAGTCGGAGATCTTTTTCCAGTTGAGTGATAAACATATTTTAATTGTGAAAGGCAATTTATTCGAGAATTTTCAAAGACAATTTTATCTGCCTCAGTGGACCTCGAGGAATGAAGAAAATCGATGCAATAACATCGTTGTCTCGTTTTCAAAGGAATTCGTGACACGCAAATTGATATCTTTCAAACGAAAACGAAACATGGTGATCTCTGGTGATCGATCGATGTCGAGGGTCACGATATCTCAGGTTTCAAAAAAAAAACGTTCAAAATCCGGTGATTGATCCGATCACCTTAATAAACTGCCATTTAATGTTACTAATTAAGCGATCGTAATGAACGGAGATGATGCGTGGAATATCCGAATAATCGGGTTGAAAGCGTGTAAACTTACAGACATTGCCTATAGATATATTATCTGCGTACCAGATATTTAGATTTCAATAAGAAGTCTGAATGTTCGTACAGAAATTTGTGGTGAAAAAAATTTCTATAAGTAATAAACGTAAGTCGTATGAACTGCCTGTATAAGATTATATTTTCTGTTTTCTACACGGAAGGCAAGAAAAAGATAATTTAATCTCTCGTCCTCGAGGTCTAAGAAAATATATATAAATTATTTTTTCTTTCTTTATTAATTAAACGAATCAGAGAAAATTAACTAATGTACACATACGATTGTATCTTTGTATCTTTTGGAATTACATATGTTGTAAATTAAAGAAAAAAAAAGTGAAAAATATGTGCCACTATTTCTATAAGGGATTAAATCTCAATACACACACACACACACACACTTGTCAACCAATCCTAAATAATCGAAGTGTCGTACGTATTTATTTAACTATCGCGTACGCGTTTCGTTGTTTTAATTAATGTACTCTTCATTTTCTTGCAGAATCTATTTTTCAAAACCTTGCCATCTTTGATATCGATTGCATATCTGTATACAATGTCTATAACTTTGTACACGCTTCCAATTTCATTTTTCGCGGAAACGAGAAACGAGAATCGAAGAAGAAGAAGAGAGAGAAAAAAAAAGAAAAGGAAGAAGCACATTGATCTCCAGCGATCGTTCATTACATTCGCGATCACTACCAATTTTTGGCATCTCTTTTCGAGAGAAAAAGAAGGAGATTACTGTTTTTCCGTCAAAAGGACCGCGCGAGATACATTTCGAATTTCAACCCTTTCGCCACCAAAACTCCCCCCGACACCTCGTTGCCCGAAGAATTTCGACTACTTTGTATAGAGCGCTTCTGCGACCGATCACAACACAATTTTTTTGTTTCCTTTTAAAATTAGAGTAACGTGTAATTCTTGGATTAATTGTAAAGTAACGTGATGTCATTACGAAGTACGAGGTTAAATAAATTATTTGAAAACGTTTCTTCAGTTGGTGTTTTTCGTGCCACCTACGAGAAACCAGCCACACCGTTTCATTGCGCGAGATAATCACAAGATTCATAGAAATGCAAATTTATTCCAACGAGTTGGATAAGTGTAGAAGATTGATAATCGAGAATAGAAAAATTTCGTACGTTTCGCGAAAATAATTATTTTCAATGAATTTGAAAAAAGAAGAAAGAAGAGGAAATTCAGATTTAGATAAAGGAGAAAATCCAATCTCGCAAAGAGTTCGTATTAATTTAAATAACTCGTAATCGAGTAGCATCTTTGCGTGAAATTTATCTCGAAGAAGCGGTTAATTAGCTTGATAAAACTTGCGTGCACGCGAAAATGAACAAAAGCTCTCGTCGCAAAAAGGGGGATCGATCACTTCGATTTTCCGGTTCAATTGTGAAGGAAAAAAACATCGACTTCTCCCCTTATCCTTTCTCTTTATATAAAATAATAAAAAAAAAAAAAAAAAAAAGTCCACCGTCCGTGTTTTCTCACCGTTACTATGTTTACTCCGTTATAAAGGTGAACGCGAGATAAAAAGAAAAATAATCTTTCTTCTTTATTTAACCGTAAATATAAACCATGCGGATATGATACTTTTCATTTCCTATTTTTCACGGTTCGTTCTCCAAACAAGGTTAGTCATTAATTTCCCATAGATAGAATAATGGTAATAATTGCTTGTAAAAAATTTTTGTAAGTATTTTTGTAAAAAAGATCAAATATTATACAGTTTAAACACGAAACGTTATTTATCAAGTTAATAGCATAATAATAACTATTTATTCAATTTTATTCTATCATTAATTATAAAAGATAATGCACGGACTCGTTAACGAATACATAAAACTCTTTCACGAGTTACTTTCAACGCTTATTTTCCGCGCATTTTTACTCTCAAGTATATATTCAAGCGTCTTTTTTAAAGCGAAAAAAAAAAGACAGCATAAATAACAATCGAATTAATAATTTATCAACATAGAAATCATCTGTAACATAAATACACGTCGCAAATGGATTATCAAATTCGAGTATCAAGTTTGGAGGAAAGCACGAATTCGATTAACGAAATTTCGTATCTAACAAATTCTCTTTATCGAAAAAGAAGGAATTTCAAGGGTTTTTATTAGATTCTGGCGTTAATGGCTACGTAATACACGATACACCGGTGTAATTACACGTCCATTAACCGCTCGCCGCAACGAACGGTGCGCAAACAAACGGGTAATTGATTCGAAATTAATCGGACCTAAAAGGAGCAATTAAGTTTCTTGCCTCGGTGAGAACCGGTGGATGATCACTGAGGAGATTGGAAGCCAATGGGTTACAATTGGGAATTTATACACGAGATAATCGTATACGGTTGATTAGAAAAGAAACGCGATCGTTATTTCGATGAAACGTTGGAAAATATACGCGTATATATATATAGAGAGAGAGAGGTGTCGTTAATTGGCTCCCATGACGATATCACTCGGTGTCAATGACGATCGTTATGCGACGATGGTGATAATGATCGCGTTGACGACCACGATGATACTTGGCCCCCCGGGTATCGACGCAGACTAGACGCACTAAATAATCAGTCGATTCCTACTTGAAAATTCATTACGTGCGATTGTTAGTTGGAATAGCTTATGGATCGTTAAGTGAAAATAATTGATGGCCCTCGGTTAACCCGCTGTGATCGAATCAAAATTTTGTTTGATTATCGGGGAGGGATAATTCTAATAAGTTTAAATCTGGCGAGAGAGTAATTACGGCGCAATGATGCACCGGTAAAATAATACAATTTTAGATAAATAAATTAAAATTATTGTCCAAGAGTGTATGTATGAAATTATCTTTAGTTTTTTAATCTTTCAATTAGAACAATTAATTTAATTAGGAATCGTTACTTTATTGTTCTTTTTTTTTTCAAGAAATTTTCACGGATGAAAAGATGAAATCTATTTATTTCGAAGATTTGTTTATGCGACATATCGTAAATAATTAGTGTATCATTTTGTATCTTAATAAAATAAACAATCGATGAAATTATTAATAATTTTAAATAGTACCGATCATAAATTATAATAACAACGCTCAATGTTTTTATTACACGAAGGATAAAATGAAACGAGAATAGAACACTCGGATTTACAGATCTGAAAGAGCACAAAAGAGCATGCTGGTTGGGCACAGTGAAAGTGAAACGTTCTTCAATCTCTATTCGACTTTCTCCGAGTCTCCAAGCATTCGTTTCTCGCTTCCACGATGAGAATCCATTCATAAACTTTTTATACGCGCATTAATATCGAAAACCACACAGAAAAAACACGGTAAATAATATTCTTATTTTTTTTACACAATTGCAATGTATTTAATATCGAATGAAATACGATATATACGTATATTCATGGGATGAAGTTTGAATAATTAAACTCCAACTTGAAACGATGGAATAGAAATAAAATTTAAATACTTATGCGGTTCTTAAGGAAGTTCTTATTTTCGTGTGGTATGCGTTATTATTTTTGTCACGACGGCCATCTCGAAGCGTTCCTTTTCGATGCTTCTAAAATTAAGGACAGAGGCAACCTTGCCTCATGGTTCGTTGCCAGGAACAGTGTAATTTGGAGTCACGAATTTTCTTTCGGATCCTGATGATCAAACGAATGACAAAAGTAACAAAATATCTCTTTCGATTAATGAAACGAATTGAATATACATAATAATATATATCAGACAAAGTATATATATTTTGAAGTAATATTGTAGATAAATTACTGCATCTCAATAATTTATTTAGTAATCCAGACTAAATAAGTCTATAATAAATTACAACATATGATAAATCTACCGAAGATGAATAAAAAATAACAAAATCAATGAAAAGTGAGAAATACAAGTAAAAAAGGATATATAAGAATTTATATGCATCTAAAGAAATTAATTTTCATATTTTTTTCAAGTACTTCGTTAAGCAATACACGTATACACTCAATTTATCGATCGTCTGTGATTCTCGCAGTTAAATCGATGTTCCTCGTCTCACGTTCCAAAGAAAACAAAAAAAAGAGCAAAAAATTCCAATCATGGAGAGCAAAAATCTTAAGAATCTTACTTTTCGAATAAAAAAGAAAAAAATAAGAAAAAAGAGAAACCAGCAATAACCACAATTAAATTCACAATTAGAATAAAACTTTAATCCTTTCTCCCTCGTCGATTCACTTATCCAAAGACGGGCCATCATCCTCAATCTCACTCTTGTATCTCTACGTATCTCTTTGTACGGAAGCCTCGCTATACCGGAAACGCGACACACGCTCATCAATGCAGCCCCGTCGCAAGACGCTCCAATTCTTCACGCATCAAACCAGAATGAAACCAGAGGAAAGGAGCACGGGGTCATCATCGTCGTTCCAGTGACCCAATAAGTTCTGGCACGACCTTCGAGGCGATGTATTCACCCATTTAAACCATCCTCTCTCTCAACAGTCTCTCTCACTTTCACTCTCTTTCGAGCATCGCAAGCTTTGCACACAGTCTCGTATAACTCTGCATACACACGCACGGATATGTACGGAGCAGCTTGTATATACGGTTGATGAGAGAGAGAGAGAGTGCAAAGAGTTACCCACGCGGTATAGGGCATCGCGATGAAGGAGACCGAGAGTACACGGGAAAGGGAATTCCGAACCACTAGTTATAGAATAGAGAAGGAGAAAAGAGAGAGAGAGGTAAGCGTATACTGGGTGTTCCACGAGTGAATAAGAATGTTATTTCGTGTGGAAAAGTAAATGGGAAAAGAGGAATTTTTTCGTTTCCGAATTAAAAATAATAAATTTGATCAGAGGATTATTTCGAAGAATAAAAAAGGAATAGGAATTTTTTTTTATTCAAGCCTCGCCTTCCGAGAAAATCGAGTTTAAAAATTCGTGAACGTAATATACATATATATATATATTCATTCATTCATTCCTACTTGATCAAACACGTTCGATTCCATCTTGTTGAAAAATTTCCAAATCCCATTTTTATCCTCTTTACTTTCACTGTAGAAAAAAATTTTTACAATTTCCAAAATTGCCTCCCTGCCAGTGAACTCAGTAGAGTCTCATCTCCAAAAGTTCGACGTGTATTTTTCCCATCCCCGTTAAAAGTCGCAGAATCGCAGAGACACCCTGTACACGGACGCGAAGAGAGACACGGGGAAAAGCGTAGCGGCTAGACAGAGGCGAGAATGTGAACCGTATTACATACCGTTGGGTGGACGGAGTACGTGGACGTGGGAAGAGAGAAAGGGCGTGAGGCAGAAGGAGAAAGAAAACGTGGCGTGGATGGCCGGGCGAGAGAGAGAGAGAGGAAGAGAGGCGGCGCGGCCCCGCGAAGGGGGTGGAAGCGGGACAGGAGGCAACAAAGCACTGACAGGTCGTGTGATACCCCGTTACGTCACAGACGGAACAACTGGTTGCCTCATGGGGAGTTTGAGGAGCTCTCTCGTGTACCCGGAGCTCCGAGGTCGAAACCGAGAGGAGAGACGATACCCGGATGGGGGTATTCCCGGGTCCGCGGGGGGAGGGGGGCAGGGGTATCCCGCGGCCGTCAGGAGGGAGGATGATATATACAAAACACAAGGTCACGAGTACGGCTATAGGTATCTCTCTGTAAACACGGTCGGTGACGTAGCAAGCACGTGCTACGACGACGTTACCATGGCGGGGGCGATTTGAGGGACACCCTTCTCCGCCACCCCCTCTGCACCACCCTGCACTACCGCTCTCCTCTTTCTCTCTCTCTCTCTCTCCGCGCTCTTCCTTCTACTTTCGATTCCCTCCTACCATCCTACCCTGGGAGGTGGATAGGTATCGTCTCCTCTTTCTCATTGGCACACATTCCCTCCTCTCTTTCGTCCTCTCCTCCTCCTATCGCTGGATCTTCTCTTCATCTCTTCCGTGTCTATGAATCGACATATCTCGTCGGTTGCTTGGCTGTGCTGTAAACGCGTTGTCGCCGTGATCCATCACAACGATTCCGCGGCCTTGTCTGTAGTTTGGCCTACGGCAGGAGATAGGAAAGTGATAAAATGATGGGAGAAAGTGTACGCTCGGGAGGGAGAGGAAGTGAAATGAAAGTGTATATATATATATATATATATATATTTGTTGTACTCGGAATTGTGTTGATCCCTGAAACGCCATATCTGAATCTTTCTTGCGTTCGATGTATTCGTATCTTATATCTTCTTAACGAGCATCTTCTCAACTCGTGAACGTACTATAATTATGACTAAAAGTAGGATTAATAGATTAAAATTGGTGGAATAGGTAACCGAGCGTTGAAAATTCATAACGATCACAGGGAAAGGAAAAAGTCAGAGATTTTGATGATTGTTACGAAGGAGAAGGATTAAAATTAAAATTAATTAACTCTGGAAGAATGTAAAACGCGTTAATGCTGTTATACTGTATATATATGTGTGTTGCATTCGGATCGAAGATCCTTCATCTTGCAGACTGGTTGGATGCAGCTGTAAAGTTCAGCTTAATAACACCTTAATAATACAATGCTAGTCCAATAGAGAAATACCGATGATATCACGATACGCTTATTATTAACGCGATTGTGCTATGGCATATCATTTGTTAGACCTCTTTACGTACGATGACAGAAACGCGACTCTCTCGAGGCTTTAGGACACTCTTTTAAGGGATCTTTACGAGATGTATACTTTCATTCGAGTATTTGAGTAAACCTCGTTACAATTAGATTGATTTATATTATTTCGGTAATTTATTACTGGAGTTAATTGATTTAAATCCAAAACAATACGAGTTCTATTGTAACATTGCAAGATTATGACACCATTTAATTCACGCCATTCCACAAGAAAATGGGAATCGTTGAATGATTTCATTGCTCCTCGTGAAAAGAAAAAATTCTTTGGAAAACACGTTTCGAAAAAGACACGCGAAAGAAAGAAAGAAGAAAAATAAAAAACCCTTCTTCCTTCTTCCACGAAGAGATTCTACTCTCTGAATTTTTCAAACTACGTCCTAACGTATTCCATTGAGACAGAGGAAAGCATGCAGGACTCGTTTTCCCGCTACGCTCCCCGAGGGTCAGGCCTGTCCCTTTGTCGCTCCCTTTTCAATGCCCGCCTCGGCTCGAGCTCGGGAGCAGCGGCGGCGGCAGCAGCAGCTGCCTCTCTCACGAAGAGACGTTTTTCAAAGTCCCCTTCCGTGCTAACGATCACCAGGGTCTCTTCCTATCCCTGATGCGAAACGCGGCAAGGGTCGAAAATCCCGCTGGGAGATTATTTTTCCCTCGCCACCCTCCTACCTTCTCGTCTCTCTACCCTCCATCTCTCTCTCCCTCTTTATCCGAGCTGCCCTTTCTACCAACAAGGACGAATATTACAGATCTGAAATACGTTTCCTAGAGAAACTTTTGCCAGTCGATTTTATCCTCACGATTTCGTCGCAATCTTTACCTTCGTCCTTGAACCGACCGAGGACAGAGTTTCAGGAGTAGGAGTTTAGGATTATGTTAAGTGGGTATTAAATTTGTCGTTGGTACTCGGATCTTCTTTCGAGTGATCGATGATTGGATCGCAAATTTTATTCTTTTAATCTCTTTGGACCCGTCTCTGTATCGTCATTTTATATTTTTTGCGCGTTAATAGGAGAGAAAATGTTCAAAAAAGATATAGTTTAAAATTTCAGATATTTTTAATTGCCTCCTTGTAATATATATATATATATATATATATACGATGATATTTTTATTATTAATTTTTAGAATAAATAGAATAAATTCGTTTCTTTCTTTTTTTTTTTTAATGTGTTCAATGACACTCATCAGAACAGAATTCAATTATGTCGATATCGGCCTGTCAAATTCAAACCTTGGACGATGTTCCGCATGCATCAAGCAGATACGTGTTGTTAGGGTCAGTTCGTGAAACTAGTTCAAGTCTATAGCGTTTTCTTTGAAATCGATCAGCTTTATCGATAATCGCAGTAATCGCTAACTAAGAAAGTTTATTGTAAATAAATATTCTTTTTCAACATTTAATCATCACTCGTCTTAGAAAGGATTATAATTTACACTCTTCACAGTTGAAAACTTTTTTTAAATCTTTTTCCCTTTTCGTATTAAGTTATTTAAGAGAAAAAGAAAAGAACTTTTTGAAATTTTTACGACTAGGATTAAGTCATTCATCAAATTTCGAATTATACTTAAATTTTATTCAAATTGTTTTAATAATCCAATAATAATAAAAATAATAAAGTTGTTCGATATTAATCTTAAATATAGTATCTTAAGTATCTTGGGCAATTTCATCACCATAAAATTCGGTAATTCTTCTACGAGACGAACGTGAAAAATTCTTCCATTAAAAATACAAAAGTGCAAGATTGCCGTCATCAACGCTGGTGAAATTGCTGGTAATGACACTGTATAGTACAATTTGCATCAAGTATTAAGCTTTAATTTATAGATTCACGATCAACGTGACAATGATTGATGCACTTAGAGATAAGGATTCACAACCGATGACATTCCAAAGACACGAATCTCGATATCAATCCAAAGAAGCTTCGACCAGGAAGCACAAAGACCAGGAAACGGAGTGACGATGAATTATAGAGGCGCGGAAAACGGGGCACGTCGCTTCTCCGCCACGGATCGATATTTACTCCACGAACTTGCCAATGTGTACCAAGAATCGATAACGCTATGCATTATCGATGCGTCTTCCGGTAGAACTCCAGTATCCCCCAGATCGTATCCTACTTGCCAAAAAGTAGAAAAATATCAATTCTTCAGAAACAAAGAAAATAACATGATAAATTTATGAATATTTTCTTAACGAATGTTTTGAGTCATCTCATGGATAATGCTGTGAATGAAACTTAATATTATTCGTAATATTTTTCGGATAGTTGTTTTTAATTTGAAAATTAAAATAAAAATTTATGTTTGTCTCGTTTGATTTTCTAGTTTATTGAAATAGTAAGTAATTGATATCGTTGCTCATAACGTCCTTTTTTTTTCAGTAAAATCAACTCGTCCACAAATTTATTATAAATAAGTATCATGAAAGTTATTGTTAATTTAAAAAATTAGGGAAAGTATCCAATTGTTGCAAAAATAAAATATTTGAAATCTGATAATTTAAAAATCTTGGTAATTTTTAAGTATTAATTGTGTTTAATTATCTGGCTATATCTTTTAAAAAAATGTCATTCAGCTATAAGTAAATAGGTAAAAGAGTTGAAAGATGCAACAAGTATAATTTCAAAAAGATTTGTTTAAGTTATTTTTTTTAATTGTGCTAATTCTGGAGGAACAAATTGTCCGATCGAAAAAATTAAACCTAATCGATTGCACAACGAGTATCGATGCTTTTTCTCTTCGAATTTCCATGGTGGCTTTTTCTTTGATGTTTCACAATGTTAACGGCGATAATTAGCGAGTGACATTGACGATTATTAGCCAGACTATGCGGGATGTTTCTCTTTTCACCGGTTCGTTCAGTGACCCTTTGTCAGGATCGATATTTGGGGTAGATAGGCGAGGTAAATTATAAACGGTGGATTCTTCTTCGCGCTACCACCTGCACACAGCTGTGTATAAGCTGTGGATCAATAATTCTATCTAATTTATTTTTCCGGTTGCGTCGCGGTGCGAATTTCCCAATGAGAATATCACGATTTTTACAATAATAATTTCAAATAATTTCACGTTTAATCGTTTAATCGTCTATTTCACGCAGCACTATCATAAAAAACATTTAGAACGAAATTTCATGTTTCATTGATAGAAAAAGAAAAAAAAAAGAAAAAATTAAAATTCTTAGCGAATGCTATCAAGATTTTTCAATCCTTTAACAATGTTTGTATATTGCTGCGGTTTTATTGTACTGATTTATATTCTTTATAATTAATAAATTTGTATTGATTCTACTACTATTGTTCATCGTAGTAATTAGTAGCGGATTACACAATACACTCTTTCCTATCTTGTCATTTCTATTGTTCCATTAGACACGAGGATTGCGTTAATCGTTTCACGTATTATCCCGATTATTCAACATTCTCGCAATCGATTCCGTAACAGTTGCGTAAGATGAATCGTAACAGTCAATGTCGATAAGAAAAAATTTATATCAGTATATTATACGATATACTACAGTAAAGTCAATTGATGCGAATGATGTAATATTTGCGACTGATTTATCCGAAACATGATGAAGCAAAGGAAAGCCAAAGAATACAGTTATAACTCGTCAAAGCGAGAAATGAGAAAACCAAAGCGAGACGAACAAGCAGAATAGCACGTGTACGACTGCATTTCACGTGACACATACACAGATACCGTACATGTGTACGTGTGCACATATATCCACACATATATGTATCAAGATGGATACATAGAGATGCGTGTACTTATGTGTATATATGTATATATACGTATATATATTTATATATGTATATACACCATTGACCGGGATATCGTCTGTCTCAGGATGAATGAACCATTACGTCACGCACTTGTACTCTCCGATTCCCCTCCGTCTCTCTTTCCCTCTGTATGCTTCACCTCATCCGTCGATTCTGTCTCCGTCACTCTTTTTCTCCTCTCATGCTCGCATTACATTATGTGCAAGCATACCTTCCTCCTTCCTTCCATCGATTAGCGGCGGAATTCCAGTGAGGGGAGAAAGAGAGAGAAAGAAAGAGAAAGAGAGAGATGATAAAGAGCTATAGTTTCGATGGAGGTTAACGTATTCGCGGTGGCTCAGACACCCAGTAGACATGTCTGTCGCCGTAAAACACCGAGGAACGAAGGACGCGGGGATGAAAATCAGATCGCTTTCGTTGTACTACTGATACACTTTTGCGCTGCTGCTCATATCTTTGAGAGAAGGAGCATCCATCCTCTAAATGTTTCCGTTGGATAACGTTGTGACGTTTGCTCTTGTAACTTTATTTTTATTATTTTATAAAATGATTTTTCAAACTTCCTATCTTTTAAACTGAAATAAATACATATTCTTTTTTCGTTCATATTCACTAAAAATATATGTATATGTCAAAAAAATAATACATACCCAACAATGATGGGACAAAGTTTTAGATACAATAAAGGATTAGTTATAGTTTAATAAATTTTTTTTTTGGTGATATCATAGCAGAGTATCCATTATATGAATAATAAAAAGTAACAAATAGTAATTATTACAGTTATGATTTATGTCTAGAAGAGAACGATTTATTGATAGGTAATTCTTTTATTTTAACAAATTTTCAATATTCAAATAATGAAGTATTTAGCCTTCCAAGATGGGCTCACGTGGTTCTCGTCCAGTTTCTTTTAAATTAGGATATAATTTTGCTTTAAGTCCATCATTATTTACTCTTCCGTGAAAATCAGGTTTCTTCTCCTTAGGTGCACTTCGTTGCAACCAAATGTCCAATAAACTTTTAGGAGCGTAAATACCACCTTTGTGAAGTTGTTTACCGAGAGATATCGATGTACTTGGCGGTGGAGACATCGGTGAATCGGTTGTTGCTCTTATTACACTAGCTCGAGCAGTTCCATCTTCTTTTCCAAATCTATGTTAAACGACAAAAAAAAAATACATAGTTTTAGTTAATATTAATAATGTCATACTAAAGTATTATAAGAAATAATTCCTACCCATCTAATTCACGTAATGCTTGGTCCAATTCAACTTTATCTTTATCGTCTTTACTTCGTACTTCAAGAAGACAAGTTAAAACTTCAGAATGTGCAGCAGAATTATTTGCATGATGTTTTAAAAATGTTTCTAATTCTCCCCATAATAATCTGTAATGTTCTTCTCTTCGTACTCCACCTTTTCCACCGCGACCACCCCCTATACTTGGTAATGGTAATGCTTCGTGTTTTGCTTCCAATTGCAACAAACTAAAGATCACTTGTTTGCATTGTAAAACTTCATCTGCAGTAAGCTCTTCCTTTACCATCAAATCTGGTAATGGATCTATTAACTAAATTATATAAATATATTATTATTATATCATTATTAAACATTAAAATTAGACAAAAATTTATCATAAAATTTGAAATATATACCTGTTTTAGATTAAACATTAGTGTACTAGAAATAGTAATTGGCCAATATTTTGTATGTCGTTCTAATCTAAATCTCATTTTTTCTGCTGGACCTTCGCTATTACAATTTGTACTTCTTTTTAAAGGCACCAGGACATTATTCCGCATTAGTCTTCCAAAATCCTATGATAATTGCCAATTATAAAAAAATATTATGAAAAATATTAAATCTTAAAAAAAAAAAATTTTAAAAATATATTTACAGTTATTCTATAATCAGTGACGCGACCACCACAACCTTCGCTAATAGAAGGTGGATCCTCTAATACACTCCTAGCAGTAGATAATGTATGTATAAAAATTTCTCCACCATGTGCAGCAAGTAAATGAGAAATAGTTTTTCCTCCACTTTTTCTTGCCATTTCAAGCATAACAGATCTACCATTTAGTAAAAAGTTAATCAAACAAGATGAAGGTCTACTATTTACATCAACAGGTGTGATTCGATGCATAGCTGTGCAATTTTGCATTTCAGCTGCACTACATCCTCGTGGTGTACACCATTTTAAAGTAACAGTTTCATATTCTGATCCTTCTTCAAATCTTCTAAATGTCTTAATTAAAGCCGAATCTTGAGGATTTCCTACGAAATATTTATATAATTGTATCTATATATCATAATTTACATTTTAAAGTTAATTATAAAACCTTTTAAAATTGTAGAATGTGCAGCTGAAGAATGAAATATTTCAACATCATAATTTGCAGAAGAACTAGCATTTTGTTCTTCTTTCATTGGTATACCAGTTACTGTTGTACTAGCCAGATCATAATGAGATAAAATTAAGTGAGACAATTTTGAATGTAAAGCAGGTGCCTTAATTGAATGTACTTCTACTGTTAATAATGATGAAACCTGAAATCACATTTTTTATAAAATTATATTTTTCATAAAATTTCGAATTTATATATATAGAACAAAATACCTCTCTTGGTCCCTGGCTAGTAACTTGTGATTCAATATTGTTAGGAAAAATATTCAATATAACTAAATGACAATAATCTACAGGTATTAAACTGAAAATAAAAAAAACAAATATGTTATAAAATTAATGTACTTAATGTTATAGAATATAAATTTAAATACTAACTGATCTGAAGCTAAAGCATTTTTATTTTCTTGAGTTAATTCATTTAAAAATATATTTTCCAAATTTTTCATATTACTATTATCTCGAGCACTAGTAATACATATTACTCGACCTCTGTTAACAAGCTTACTAGCATTTTCATTTAATGATGTTCTCTTTTCATGTTGAATTTCTGAACATTCATTAAGTGTTTCAATAGCTACCCTTAAACCATGTATTACTGAATAATCATCTCCAGGTTTTGGAGTCTTTGTCGGTACTCCTAAAATGGCTGTGCCATTCATTATCTGAAATCATAAAAATTTTGATTAGAAATATTATTTTTTAATATTATATATAGACAATCTAATATAATTAACATGATTTAAATTTTGTTGCGATGGACTCCATGAGTTTAATACATATGCTGCACGATCAGTTACAACAAATCTTATCTGTAAAAGATAAAATAATTTGAAAAATTACTTTATTTAAAATGATATAAAAATCTTAATTAATAATAATAATTTAAAATAATGTACCAATTTTCCAGTTGGAAAGAGATCCCATACTATTCGACAATATTCTAATGAAGCTTCTACACTGGTGGTCCATAAAGATTTACAAACAGGTGCTAAAGGAATTAAGTTTTGACTGCGACTCTTTAAAAAATCAAATTCTAGAGGAGCTTCAGTAGATATACCAAAATATGGCGTATGATCCAAAACAAAAATAGTTTTATGATTTGCCGGATACATTCTTTTACACCATTTTAGGAAATTGTTTTTTTCATATATAATATAATATAGTTTGTTAATTATATATTTGTAGAAAGGAAGATAATCGTTCGGGAATATCCCATGTTATAGGTTAGGGTACAAAATATTCTAAAGATGTTTTTATTATCATAAAAATATTATATAACAATTATATATAACAATTATATATAAATATATAAAATTGACATTATATTAAAATATTATATTTTTTCTATCTATTTATATAATTTGAAAAATTATTAATTTATTTTTTTATGAATATAAATATGATATAATAATTTTTGAAGAATATAAATTAATTGTATATTTTTAAAATCAAATATTACATAAGTCAGAAAAACGAAAAAAGTATACTTCAACAAATTTTAATAATAATTTCATAAATTTTATTTGTGAAATTTGTATCTCATTTTATTAATTTAAATTTCCCGGCGAAACTTAATTTATTTTCAACATAATCTTAAATTGTATATTTTCTAAAAAATTGAATTTGATTTATATTTTTAGATATAACTGTTTTAAAATAATCAATTTTCTTTATAATTATATATATATTTTGTAATATTCTACCCTCGTAATTAAAGCAGCATGGAGTTTGGAAGCTTCCTTCTTTTCCGGTTGGAAGTCTCCTAGTGGCATTGATAACGTGAGTTTATTAAAATATTTTTCTTTATTTATAACATATTTTATTTCATACAATAAAAAAATATTAATTAATAAACAATAATTATATAAGGATTCAATTTTATATAACAATTTATATAATAATACTAAATAGTTACATTAAATTCATATAATAGTTACGTTCTAACACGTGGCATTCTTTTAATAATAGCAATTTTTAATAATAACAATATTTTTTGACACAAAACTTTTATTTTATTAAGATTTATATGCTTAAATATTATATTGACTCAATATATTAAATATTATTCATTTTGTGTCTTGAAATAAAATAGTTATTTTTTCAGATTATTAATTACATTTTTGAAATTATTCATTTATGATATTTATAAAAAAGATATCAAAATAACATGTAATAAATGAATAAAGCAAATAATAATTAAAATCATGAAGTTGAAAAAAATTATTTGTCAATATTTGTATTTTATTCGTATTTTATTTGTAGGTTATTCGTAAGTCAATCTCAACGTTAAGATGTCAGGAGGTTTAGATGTATTATCTCTCAAAGAGGATGATGTTACAAAAATGTTGGCTGCTTATACTCACTTAGGTGCAGAAAATGTTAATTTTCAAATGGAACAATATGTATACAAAAAGAAAAGTGATGGTAAATTTTATTTGATATGATAAGTTACATTTTATTGTTAGTTAATATGATTTATTATTTTCTATTATTATTTTTAAATGCAGGTGTCAGTATTATTAACTTGCGTCATACATGGGAGAAATTATTATTGGCAGCACGTGCCATTGTTGCTATTGAACATCCTAGTGAAGTCTTTGTCATTAGTTGCCGACAAACTGGACAAAGAGCTGTTTTGAAATTTGCACAACATACTGGAGCTACACCTATTGCAGGACGTTTTACTCCTGGTGCATTTACTAATCAAATTCAGGTTGGTATATATTTAATATAAATAATATTTATATATATTATTATATATATATTATATATATATAATATAAATTATTTACTTTTATATATATTTATATATAGATGATATTAATTCTTCATAAGTTATATTTATTAGCTTATTTTGATTTAATCTTTTTTTTCTTATTTAAAAATTTCATATTTACATGATCAAATTATTCTATATTAATTTTAATTAATTATTTTAGTCAGCTTTTCGTGAACCACGACTTCTAATTGTTACTGACCCATCTACTGATCATCAACCAATTACTGAGGCCAGTTATGTAAATATTCCAGTAATTGCTTTTTGTAATACTGATTCACCTCTTCGTTTTGTTGATATTGCAATTCCCTGTAACACAAAAAGTCTTCACTGTGTTGGTCTAATGTGGTGGCTATTGGCAAGAGAAGTATTAAGATTAAGAGGCTCTATTGCTCGTGAAACTAAATGGGATGTTGTTGTAGATTTATTCTTCTATAGGGATCCAGAGGAGGTAATATACTATTATTCTTATATACTTTCTTATTTGTAATTTCAATATGAAAAAAAAACTTTCTTTCATTTCGTTTCATTTATAATTTATAAATGATGAAAAAGTAACATCCAGAAATATATTTGTTGACCTTATTTATATGGCTTAATCTTTACTGAATATATTTTTACAATTTGCTTATATTTTGATCTAATTTATATCAATAAATAAAGTTCTAAAATATTGTTTTAAGGCTGAGAAAGAAGAACAAGCAGCTAAGGAAATAGCACCAGCTAAAGATTTTGCTGGAGCAGTTGAAGTTGCAGCTGCTGCTGAACCTGGCTGGGTCAATGAAGTTGATACAGCAGGAGCAGTTGCTCCTGAGAATTGGGCTGACGATGTAGCAACACCAACTGCTGCTACTATTCCTACAGCAGGTGCTGCACAAGCATTCCAAACCAGTGGAGACTGGGCTGCTCAGGTGAATATTTTTTAATTATAAGTTTAATTTTAATAGATAAATTTAATTGTAAATTTGAAGTTTGATATTAAATCAAGTTATTTATCTTCTTTTTATTTTAGACTTCAGAAGAATGGTCTGCTACAACACAATCTGCAGCAGGACAAAGTTGGGGAGGTGCCACAACAGAAAAATGGTAATTTCATTTTCTTTGATGATTTCATGCATTTTGTATGATCAATTTAATAAAGTAATTAAAAATCTAAAAATAGATTTATATATATTATAATCTTATTACTCTATCTTAAAAAGATATTTAGATTAATATTAAATATAAATTTACATATAGTACATATTCATTATATCAAAAATAAAATAAAATAAAATAAAATAAATTACAATGTAATGATTAATTTTCAAACGCAAAATATATAAGTAAAAATTATATTTATATATATGTATTTGTTATATATTATAATTAATGAAAAAAAGACAGAGATAAGATAATAATTAGAAAATCAAGTTCTCTTCAAAATATTACAAATGAAACAAATATAAATAAAAAAAATAATATAAGAAATGATTATCATTGCTATCTTTTGAATAGAAAATATTTTTTAAAAGTATTTAAGAAATCATACTGATTTTTAATTTTTCCTTACCTTATCCTATCCATCAAAAAAATATATCTATCACTCAAGAGATGGCAATAACAATCAATTATTATATCTATTTTTTTTCTCTCTCTCTTTTTATGTTTCATTTGCAGTGCTTCGAAGATGACGCCAATTTAACAATTTTTATCTATTTCTGTTCTATATACTGTCTTTTATATTTATAAATTTCATTCACTTAAAGATGATATCTATTTCTAATTTCCTTTTTTTTAAATTCTGATTTACGTTTTATGATATTTCAAGAATCCGAAAAAATTTCGTATATCATTTCTTTTCTAATATTCTTATATTCTTTTTATATTCTCCTTCTTCATATTCTTTTAATTCAAAAATTTTGATTTTATGTTATCAGAAAATGAATAAAATAATATAATCCGAAAAGCAATGATATGATTTCTAGTAAAAATTTTTTAAATTATAATATAATGTATTTATAATTAATTGTATATATTATATATACATAATCAAATTTAGAAACGAATTTTCAAATTCTTAATGGATGTTACACGTAAATTTTAATACATGTTCAAAATTATTCTAAAAGAAATAAAATAATAAAAAATATTTTCGAAAGCAGTATAGAAATATTGTAAAGATAAAACGATAATTATGATTTTCGGACAATGATAAATTCTATTCGCATAAACGAAAAAACAAAACCAAAGAAATGCACATTTTTTAAATATATTTTACAAAACATTCTATTCGTACAGCATATAAAACAATACTCTGTATTTATTTTATATTCACACATTAGCTCTATACGACTGTACCACCATATTTTTTCGTTATATATAGAATATAACTTTATACAATATTCGGCATAATTTTCAAATATCAGTACTATGAAAGTGCGGTATCCTTTCGACGTATAGTTCCATGCTTTCCACTTGTTGAAAATGCTGATGCAGTCCTATCAAATTTCTCTGAATTAATCGCACGTTCTCGATCGATTGTCAATTCCGTTGCATCTGAGTTCATATTTTTACTAAAAAAATTTCCAGAGGAATAATCTTGTTGATTATTCAAATTAGTACTTGATTTATCATGATCGATGTGCGTATTCTTTACTTCCGGCTTCATTTCAGTCAATGTAACTCTTGCAGGTTTTGATGAACTTTTCAGATGCACCATATGATTCGTTGAGTCTGTATTACTTCTTTTATGACTAATATGATTATGATGATTTGAAAAAACAGAATCCGTTTTGCCTAAAAACTGGCTATTTTCCATATTATTAAGACCACTTGTACCACTAGTACTTCCAATGCCATTACTGTTGGAAATATCTCCCATGTTAAAATTTCTTTCTTTGGGGCCATTTTGCCAAAAAGAATCATCGAACACCTCTGTATCACGTTGTTCTGGAGATAATCTACTGATACGAGCTTTAACAATAGCCAGATGTCTATGTACATAATCCTGATGAGGTGCTAGAGCTGCTGCACGTTCCAAACATTGAGCAGCTAAGCCCAATTTACCACGTTCAACCATTACAACACATAAATTGTGAAGACCTTGAATATTTGTTGGATCCAACTGTAGAATTCTACGATAACACTGTAATCATCATTTAAAAATTTTTATATTAATATTGAAATATTTAAAAATATTTATTATTTGTGATGATGATGATAAACTTACATTTTCAGCAGCATCCAAATCTTTTATATTATTTATATAAATATCACCTAAAAGGATTAATCCTTTAACATGGTCCGGATGAAATCTAACCAGTTGATTTAAAAATGGAGCAGCTTCAAGAGGACGTTGTTCATCTGCTAATAAAAGAGCCAAATTAAATAAAGCAGAACGAAAATCTTCTTTGAGTGCAACAGCGTTGCGAAACCATCTTTCTGCACTTCCGCTATCATGGTCATCCATAGCTAACATTCCAAGATTAAAATGAACTCTTTCATTATTTGAATCCTAAAAGTAAACGTCATTTCATTAAAATAATGAAAAGGAATATTTTGAAATATTATTTTGACATTTATATAAAAAATGAAAAAATATGAAGGAAAATACTTTTCGTAAAAGTTTTAGAAGTCTTTCTCTGGCTACTTTTCGTAGTTCAGCGCGTCCTAATTCTTGAAGTAAAATGGCTGAATTTAGTAACGCTTGTTCATGTTCTGGATCAAATTCAAGAGCTTTGTCAAGATATGCTAGGGCTTGAGATGCTTTTCCTTGTTCAAGAAATACAACTCCAAGCTTTAAAAATAAAATTATTATAATAATTAAAATTAATATATAATTATTATATATTATATATAAAACATATATAATTTTTTAATAAACATTGTTAATATTTAATAATTTTATTTTTTATATTTACGTTATAATAAATGTCTGGATTGTTGCTATCGTAGAAAAGAGCTCGTTCATAAACTTCCTGGGCTTCTTTGGTACGATTAAGTTTAATTAAAACATCACCTCGGTTAATATACGCTTGCGTATAATCTGCACGCATACTAATAGCTTGTCTATAAAGCAGATCAGCTTCTTCTAACCTAGTTGCATTCTTTGCTATTAGGTTTGCTAAATTTACAAAAACATTCAAGTGATTTGGAGCTATTCGCGCTTGATAAGATTCTCCAGGTTTTGCTTTTGGTAATAAAGATTTTGCCTAAAACAATTTTGTCAATTGAATTTTATAAATATTATTATTAAATAATTTTATAATTATATTATTTTAATTATGCATTTACTTTTAGGTATGCATCTTCAGCTTCTTTGAACATCTTCAGATGATTATAAGTTCTACCCACATTAATATGCGCACCAATATCATCGCCTTGAACTTGCACAGCCATATTGAAGAAATTCAATGCTTCCTTGAATTTTCCTTGACTTTCCAAAGCATGCCCAACATTGTTAAATAATTTGGCATTGCGATCGTTTACTTTTAATCCTGACATAAATATGGAATATTCATCTAACCAATCGTAATTTCTCATAAAGGTTTTTGTTGTATGTGCAGCCAAAAGAGTTATTAATAAAAATAGTGTTAATTTCTTAAATCTATAAATATAAAAAGTATATATTAAGAATATAGTTCAAAAAAATTTTGAATATTTATAAAAAAAATTTGAATAATTATAATTTACTTTTTATCGCATAAAATGCTCCATCCATATCCAATAAGCATACAAAATCCCATAGATGGAGCATACAATACTCTTTCAGCAATGACAAATCCCACTGGGAAGAAAAGATTTGAGGCAGGTAAAAATGGAAGTACCATCATAGCCAAACTCTATATAAAAAATTTCATAATCAGTTTTTTTTTAAATTATATCTTAATTTAAAAAAAAAATATATAATTAATTTAATACTAACCATTATAAGAATAATGGAAGTTTGTCTATTAGGTGTTAAAATGGCTGTTATCAGTAATCCTAGTATGGTTGTATGAGTTGCTATAGTAGCAAGATTGCGAGGATCCGAAAAACTTTCTATCAAGGGTATCGTTCCCATAGTCCAATCACAGCATAAATCGCTTGGAAGAAATAGTAGTCTTAAATTAACTGCTGCGAGGTAATTATAGGTAAGCTGTCTTATTGGCGTTGGAGCCACTGACGCGGGATTGTCAAATCTGAAATATTAAAAAGAATTATTAATTTTTATTATAGGAACTTTATATTTACAAAAAAACAAGATTCTTTGGTTTCAATTTTTAATTAAATATTATTATTTACAGGTACCTGGTAAATACAGGTAACTTTGAGCCCATTACATGTAGTCGAAGGATAAGTAAACTAAATGTAACAAGGGTAAGGACTGTCAATCGTTTTGTACCTTCACTGGACCAAGTAAGTGATATTTTTTTCCCACCAAAAGCTGCCTTTAATGTTAGGAAAATATCCACTGCTCTTATCTAAACAAATAATGAAATAAAAAAATAAAAAATTTTTTTAAATTATAATATTTATATGTTAATTTACCTTTTGTATAACAAAAATTTCATAAAATACACAAACTGCAGTAGCTGTTATTCCTTGTTCTTTACATAACATGGCAGTGAAAACAAAAAACATAGATAATATCAAAGATTTCCATCCTAAAAATAAATGTAATATATATTTTAATAAATAATATTAATAATTTACAATAATAAATGTTAAAAAAATAAAAAGAATTAAATACCTGTAGATCTTCTACTTCTACAGCATTTAGTATATGTGATTAAAGCCGCTAAGTAAAATAAGGAGGACAATGTTTCTGCTCTTCCGACCACTCCTGTAACCTTAATACACGATTATCCACTGACAATGCATCTAAACACGAACTAGGAACTACGACGCGATCGATCGCTCGACGTCGACCATTTGAATCTGGATACATTGATACATTGTCGCCGAAGAGGAGAACAAGGACTAGAAATAATTATCAAATAATATTCTCGTATAATTTCAAGGTAACGTCGATCGATTCGATCGATATGGAAAGCAGTCTAAACAACTTACTGCTTCTGTATGTATAGGATGAACCGCAAACAGAAGAGAAGACACAAAAGTTGCAGAATCAGATAGAAACATCAAACAAGTCCTGCAATATCAATTAATACATACTTTATTTTTATTTTGAACTATTTTATTGTATAAAAACAATTTCAATGATATTTTTAAATATTAAATATAATATTTATATAAAATATAAATATTCCTAAATTCTAAATATTTATTTAATATTATATATTATGTTTATTTAATGTTTGAATAATTTTTTTTCAAAATTTTCTCTCACATATATAATATTACTTAATATTATTACTTAATATTCATTATATATTATATTAAAACATAATATATAGTTAAAAAAAATCTATCTTTTTAAAAAAAGAAAAAACACACCTGAAATATAATAAGCATACTCCAATATGTAGAATAACATTAAGTAGGTGATATCCCATAGGATCCAATTGATGAATTAAGTAATTCCATCGAAATGTGAGAACACACAAAGGTCTATATGATTTGTGCGATTGCTCCTATTTAAAAATAAATACAATTGTTTTAATACTCACAAAATTAAATTAAAAACTCTCAAATTAATATTATAAATAATAAAGCATTTTAATATAGTTTGAAATAGTTTTATACATTCTTTTTTAAAAAAATAAATAAAAATTTACTAAATTATATAATTTTTTCTATAAATTATATTATTAAAATATATCATATCATTTATAAAATAATTTACTTTTAGAATTAGAAATATTTAATAAAATTGAATAATATATCAATCTTCATTGAATTTATCAATCTTGATTGATAAATAATAAAAAAAATTTCTGATCAAAAATATTGATTTGTTGGAAAAAAAACAAAAAAAACTTAAAGAATTTAAAGTTAAATAAGATTTACTTATTTAAA
This sequence comes from Apis cerana, assembly GCF_029169275.1. Taxonomy (NCBI): domain Eukaryota; kingdom Metazoa; phylum Arthropoda; class Insecta; order Hymenoptera; family Apidae; genus Apis; species Apis cerana. The sequence continues at coordinate 6,248,138 of NC_083865.1, read as the reverse complement.
ACTAAATTGAATCGAATCAAATCGAAAGGGAAGGAAAAGGAAGAGAAGAGTTGAACGGATCAATACACAAGAAGGTAGACAAGAGTGAAAGGGAAGGGGAAATCGAAAGCGCCCATTACATTACATATCGTATTACCTTGTGCATAGGAGTACCCCAGAAATCATTGTAAAAAACATTTTTTAAAGGTGTATGAGGCCTAAGATCACGATTATCCTTTATCGCTGAAATATCATCAAAAACGAAGCCGCAATTAAGGCTATTTAAATAAACAGCGAATGCGCTTATGGCGACAATCGCCGCGAGTGCTCCCCGCGCAGGCACTCCCATCACAAATAAGACATTGATCGGCCGTTTTTTTCTCGCGATTTTCAATTTAGAGATTTTACTGAACAAGCTCTTATGCTTGCTTCACCAACACTTAATCCTTCTGTTTTTTTTTAACTATTTATGCTAACTATCTATCTAGCTATTTTGTCTGTCGAGCCGAGACTTTAACCCCGCGATATCCAGAAGTGATGCAGGAAATTCATCTCTAGGCACGTAGACATTGGTAGGCTCCTCTTCGAACACATTATGACACCTATGTATCCAATGTTGGCGAATATAAGCGCGCTTTCTTATAGACCGATCCCCGGAATTCAATGAACGACATGTCAACAACAAATAGATATATATTGTTTTAGGAAAAACTAAATAAATATCGAATAAATCAGAATTGATGGTTACTATGTGCGCGAATTAAAATCAACTGTCAAACGATAGATGTGTATACGATTGTACAGTAATGCACGCTACGTATCGTGAAACGAGTAACGCAAGTACGATATTACGACAGCGACGACGCGGATTTACTTTGGAAAGAACACGCATGCGTAGTATAGGATTAAGCGCGAAATATACATAATTTTACCAATATGTAATTCAAAATATTCCATTTTAGAAGTATAATAATTAGTATCTTTAGAATATTTCTAGCAAAGCTTAAAATACAAATAATAAGTATCATAAAAAATATATTAGTCTTTATGAATTAATTTTTTTTTATTTTTTTTTCAAATTTTTCTATTTAAATCTATAGATTTCTTTATTACATGTTCTATCATTGGTTACAATGATAAAATATAAACGCCATTTTTAAATATTTATTGCAGTGTAAAAATTTAAAATGAAATTTCTTTAAAAAAATAATTTTTTATAATTTCATAATCTATTCATAAAGATAAATTAATTTATGTATCATATATCGTATTTTATATTCTATGACTTTGTTAGGAATATTTCATAATATTACGAAAATATAAAAAATAAAATATTATTTTATTCTATTAAATTACTGAAATTTCGAATATTAATTTATGTATTTTCTGTATAGAATAGAATGAAATAATTATTTTTATTTTTATTTTTTAATTTTTATTTTTATTTATTTTTTAATTTTTTATTTTTTAACAATAATTCAATTTAAATTATATAATAATAATATTACAATAAATAGAAGTGCAAAGAATACATCATTTAAACATTTAAAACAAAGCAACCGCGCATAGTTGGAATTGGCCAATAGAAACACTGTACTGTGTTCAAACTATGGTGGGAGAAGCATCATAGACGATTCGTTGGACGACAGTCGAAGTAAGCATGCCCTGAGCTCCGTTTGTGGTGATATTTATGCTATTTAAAATAATTTATTGATAATTTTTACAATCAATGAAGTGATTATTATTCGCAAAATTAACGTGATTAATTTTCACTGTAGTTCATCATTCAATAACTTTTCAAGATAGGAAAGAAGAAATATTTCTACAAAATTAAGTAGCGTCCTTTCTGAATCTTCTGAAAAGCGTAAGTATTTACAACTTTTTTCCTTATTTGCCATTTGCACGATTCGTACAGTGAAAAATACATTGAACTGAATCGTGAATGTAATAAGAGTTCGTGAAAACGATATAAAAAAAGAAAAAAACTATCTATAAATAGTTTTTTTGCTTATACTAGTATATAAATGAAATATATGTAATAAAAATTATTGAAATGTTGAAAATATTTAGTGAAATATAAAATGTATTTTTTATATTTATACATGTTATAAATAAAAAAATAATTAAATAGGAAGATAATTTTTATTAAAAATAATCTTATAGTAGATATATTCTAGAAATGATATATTTACATATTAAAATAAAAAGAAATAAATATTCTAAAGTAACTGTATATGAATTTTTTGTATCCACGGAAGAGAAAGTTCAACCTATTTCTTTCGGAACTGCGCGACAGTGGAACACAATATAAAGGGGCTGCAACATAGGGGAGAATAAATCGAACAAGAAAAATCGTTTTACATTTTGACCAGTAAAATTCGATTGAATTTTTCTGTGAATCCATAGTTTTAATATTATTATCTATATTATATTCTCTTATAAATTGATATCTTTATTATTTAAATCAATGATAAATATATTACAATATTTAAAGAAAAAATAAATAATTCTTATTGCAAAATTTGTATGAAAAATTAAATAAGTATTGTTTTTATTTTTAATTTTTAAAATTAATGCTTTCTTTTTTTATCTTGTTTTACTTTTATTTAATTGATAACTGAAATAATTATAATAAGTATATTTATTATTTTTTGATAGCACATTTTGATAGCATTAAATATTTTATAATTTTGTAAAAAATAAATGATAATACAAATTATTAAAATTGTATTAATATTATTAGTATATTTATTAGTATAAATATTATAAAATATATTTAATTCTATTCTTTCAAAAATTAAAATTAATAAATTATTTTATTTAATTTACTAAATTTGTAAATCTTATTTATATATTATTTATCTATATTTTCTATATTATTTATATATATACGCTTATATATAATAAGTTATATTTAATGAAATTCTATATTGATAATGTACAATAATTGAAGAATCATAATTCATTAATAATTTCATTAATATAAAAATTATACAATTTAATTAAGTTAAAGGATAAAAATTTCTGTTATTAAAAAAATAAAAACAAAATTATATATTGCTAGACTTCTCGAGGCAATAAGCTCAGAGAGCAATGCCATCCAATCGATCGGTTTATGTCTGGGCGTCCCGACGCCAGCTGCAACTCTTATACGTATATAGGGTGGTACGCATTATGGTTTCCTCGTATATTTTCTTTCTAAATGTACAACTAATCATCGAAAATTATATTTTTTAACAAATTTTTTTTTTGCTTTTTCTTGTTTAAAATATATGTTATTATATTTACATTGATTCAATTAAAAAAATAAAAATAAATTATGAATAGAATAATATCAAAAAAATAAATCAATTAATATTAACATAATTCATTTAAAAGAATATATTGCAAAAAAACATTATCTTTCTCGTATTGATAACATTTCTATATTATAAAAATATTTTAAGTATCGAATTTGATTAATATTGGATTTAATTCTTTTTTTAGAATAAGATAAAAGATGAATCAAGAAGATCAGGAAAAGAGTATGGATAAGAAAGAAATTGCAGAAGAAGAAAGAGAGAAAATGTTGAATGCTGAAAACACGAAACATACTGTGGCATCGACCGTTCCAGAAATGGAATCTGAAGATCAGAAACCTAAAAAGAAAATTCCAATTGGTGGCATTAAAATGCCTGGGTTCTATCGTACAAAGAGCAAGGAACTTTGTAAAGTAATTGAAATTCTTTTTGTTTTTTAATAATATATAGTATAGTATCAAAAATAATTCCTTTCTTAATTGAGTTTGTCTTTTTAATATAAAATATCTAATGTACATTTATGAACTATATGCCTGCATCTTATTTTTTTAAACTGTTGAAATTAAATAATATTTATTTTGTAATTTTATAGAAGATATAAAAAAGTAAAACGAATGTTTTTTTTTAATTTAATCACGTAAACGGAGATTTAAATAATAAAACGTTGCATTGTTTAATTATTCCTTATTATATTAAGATATTAATTTATAAATATAAATTAATGAGTAATAATATTTTGAATATAATTTTTTTTTATTGATTTGATCCGTTTACAATGAGCACAAAGTTCTTAAAGTAACGTGCGTGTGTTCATGAAGGGTGCTCATAGCCCCGTAACGATTTTTTTCTAACATTAAACCGATGAATGACGTCAGATAAATTGCACACCTGGCATTATTGATCATATGTCTTTTAAATAATAAAAATCGTTACGATATAGAAGTGATATTGATTATTGAATTAAATATTAATATTGTATAGAAAATATATTTATCTTTTTGTCTACTTTTTGAAAAATATTTTTATAATAAATGAAAATATTCTAAAATTCATAAATTTAATTTTTATTATTAGGAAGATGATGGTAATTCGCTTGAAACTGGTGAAGGCGATGCAATTGATAAAACTGTAAAAGAAACTGATCAAAATATATCATTGGAAAAAACAAATATGCCAAATAAAGATGTCAAAGAAAAAGAAGGACGAAAGGGAATTCTTGATGCGATAAAATTACCTTTGGTTTCTGTTTTTCCTAGAAAAAAAAATAAGGTAATTAATAGTTTAAACTTTATATAATTAAATATAATTTGAAAATATATAAATCAAACATATATTTTATTTAACTTGTGAAGTAATTTTGTCGTTTTTTTGTATTAAAAGCAAATCTTTTCATCATTTTTTTTTAGTATTTTAAAATTGTTTTATTTTTTTTACAATTTAATTATTAACTAAAAATATAAATAATTTAATATAATAATATATATTTTTTTTTCAGAATTTATATTTTATAAGAAATTTTTTTTTAAATCATTATTTTTATAAATTATTTTATATCATTAGATATAATCAATATAATGAAAGCTATGAAAAATTAATATAAATATAATAATCTTTACATTATTCATTATAATATTTTATGTATTATAATATAATTATCTTTACATTATACTTTTTATATTTTTTATATTATAAATTTTTTTATTTCATTTTATTTTGAATTATTATTTTTTTTTATACTTGAAAATTATAAAAAATAATATTATTTTAGGAAAGTGAAGTGGAATTAGGAACTACTGGAACTGCTGAATTAGCGAGTATTGAAACACTTGATGATGCTGTAACAGAAAAGAATCCTATTGGAAATGAAGACGGCATGGAAACCGTTCGACTTGATGGAGATACTCCAGATGGAATTGAATCTCCTAAACAACATTTTCTTGTTGCTTGTATATCTGCTGCAAGACGAAATTTATTTGTATTAGGTATATAATTATTTCGTAATAATACAATTAGTAATAATTCCAATTTAGTTTCAATTCTAAAACCTTATTAATTAATTATAATTTAAATTTTCGAATAATTCAATAAAATGAAGTATTACATCATCAATATTTAAATATATAAAAAATTTTTAAAATGTAAAACAATATAAATTTTAAAATTTTAATAATATAATAATTTATAAGTAATATAATAATAATTTAATTCATTCAATATATATATAACAATAGTGGCTACATTATGCATCCTGGTATCAGTTGTGATTATCATCTGTATCGCTTGCATCGGACCAAGAAAAAGTGCTTCGCAATTGATAAAAGATGGGAGTTTCGTTGAAGCAATAACTTCTTGTGGATTTGTACAAGGTATATCGGAAGACGGAGCATTTGCATTTCGTGGAATTCCGTATGCAGTTCCACCATTAGAAAATCGTCGTTGGCAACCTGCAGAATCTGTACGAAAAATAGAATATTGTTGGAAAAATACATATCAAGCACATAATTCTTCGAAAGTTTGTTGGCAACGAGAAATTTCAGGACGTATTATTGGAACTGAGAATTGTTTGTATTTGGATGTCTTTACACCTAAAGTTAAATACGATTTACCATTACCAGTAGTCGTTATGATTGGTGCTGAAACTCTTAGCGGTGGTTCTCCAGGTGTGATGCAACCTTCTGCAAAACTTGCTCGTGTTCGTGATATGGTGTTTGTTAGACCTAACTTTCGGTTAGTTTTTATTCTTTATTTTAATTTTTCTTTTATTTTTTCATATGCTAAAAATTTATATGTATATATAGTATGTATAGTAATTATAGAATATATATATATATACACACTATAATTTATAATGATTTTTTTTTCATATTTCAGATTGGGTATTTTCGGATTCTTAGCTACAGAGCCACTTTCAAGAACATCGCATCCTCTTACATCCGGAAATTATGGTTTATCTGATATCATAGCAGCTCTTCAATGGGTTCATCTTAATATTGAACATTTTGGTGGAAATAAATCATCTGTAACTTTATGGGGTCATCGAGCTGGGGCAACTCTTGTAACAACTCTAGTTGGTATTCGAAGAACAAGAGATCTTTTTCAGAGAGTATGGATCTCTAGCGGTAGTGCAATATTTCCTGGAAGAGAATTGGAATTTTCAGAAACGCTTAATGAGTTATTTTTAAATTCTACAAGATGTAATGATGCCGCCTGTTTACGAAGCAAAAGTGCGGAAGAGATCATGGATTCAGTCCCTGAGACGTGGCATTTAGGAAATATTGGTTTACCTGAAGCAAGAGAAGCAACAATTAGAGATAGAAGACACGAATGGCTTGTACTTGATCGTGCTATTCTTCAAGAACCTGTAGGTCAAATTTGGGCAAGAGATGAATTTTCAGTGAAAATAGTAATGGGTACCACCGCCCATGCTGGAGCTCCTCTTAAATATCTTATTTCTAATATTACTCTCAATTCCACACAAGTAGAAAAAATTGTAAAAGAATCTTTACTGGGCACAACAGGTTTAGCAGATGAAGCTCTCAGGTTAGATTCTTTTATTAAATTCATTATTAGTATATCTGTAAAAAATATTTTTATTTCGACTTTCATTTATATTTCTATTAAAAAATTTAATTATTAATTAAAATTAAAATTACAGAGAAAATTTATAAAAATTAAATTTTTTTTCAGACGTTATAATGCAACATTAAGAGGTTTATTAAGCATGATTTCGGACATTCGTGTTGTATGTCCATTGCTAACAGTCGCTAGAATGAAGACCAATATTCCATTCTATGTGGCAACACAACCGCGAGGTCAGTTTGCAGATCCCGATAGTGATGCTGCAGCAATACTTGGATCGTATGCTGCTCGTACTCCTGCTGAAAAAAGACACGTATCTGCTATGCAACAGCTTTTTAATCACTATGTTTGGCACGGCGAAGTAGCTCAAACAAATTCTAATGGTGTGAAACGAGTTTTGATTGTTGGTCAAGATACGCTTCCTGAACGTGACTATCCTAATTGCGATTTTTGGATAGAAAAAAATATAGTTCCATCTTATGGTCGAATCGATTGAATTTTTTTTTGTGGAATTACTTATATTTGATGGACATTCCAAGATTTTTACTTAAAATACTTTTATACAAAGACAATTTTGTTTTATTAGCTTTTGCAATCTATATTATTCTTATCGATTTTAAAAGCAAAAATAATTGAATTTTAAATTGTTATCTTTTATTAATCTCCCTATCATAATTTTCATGTAATAAGATTTTATAAAAAACAAAAAAACCATTAGAATATTCAATTACAATTTACTGATAATGTTTAAAGTATTCAGCCATATCATAATAATTTTGTAAGATAAATCATAAAACAAAGTGCACGTTATTTATTTTTCTCATTTAGGAGCAAAATAAATAATAATTATCCAAAAGGCTGTTTTTAAAGACAGAAACTATTAAAAATAGATTATTTTTTTTAGTTTCTTTTTCTTTTTTTAAAGAATAGCTAAGTTTATAATATATTCTATTTCTTAGTTATACAAATCGTATTATTTTTAAAAAAATTAATATTACTTATTGTATAATTTAGATAAATATGATATCATTTTTTTGACTTATAAAATTATGAATTTAAATTTAATTTTAAATGAGAAATATGATAGCAATAATTATTTATTAATAATATTTTTACAGTTATTAATTAAACAACAACATAAGAAATATTCTTTGATAATATTTTTTAAATACAAATTTAATCATGAATTATTCAAATTTCTTAGGTATTATAAAGCACTTTTTATTATTTTTATTTTGATATATTTCTTAATATTATGAGAGAACATGTACCATTGTTTTTTAACAAGCTGCCAAATATTTATACGTATAAAAATTCATATATCGTTGATAGTACTCGGCATTTTCTTCTTTGTATATATACTGTTGCTGTTTTCTTTTTTATTTTAATATATTCAAAATATTCCTACCTCTGCGTAATGAATATCAAAAGATATATGTGTATATATATATATATATACACACATATATCTGATTTTTAAACTCTGTAAGACTGATTTTACAAATCGGCATATCATTTCTGTATGAATGTCTTTTTATGTTAGTTTTAATTGAAAATAATTATAACATAACAGATTTTGTACACAAAATTTTTAACATATTATGATTGAATGAAATGTATAAGAGGCTTTTTTAAAATACGGTATTGATATGTACTTATAGAATTCACATTTTCATAATATCAAATTGCACTAAGGCACATAATATATATTCCTTTAGTCTCAATATTTTAATAGATTTAGGAATTTATTATGTTTATCTTAATGACATTTTTAATAGAAATAATTCGAATATTTCTTTATTGATTTAAATAACATCGATTATAAAAATTCATCATATAAATTAAAATTTTTAATATTCTTAAATCTATTATATTTAACATGATTTTTGGATTGTTGTGCGTCTGAATGTTTGTGTGATATATTTAAAACAAAATAAAATATTTGTTTTTTAATCTTCGTAGTTAAAAAAATTATAAAATACATAATGAGCATTATTTATTGATATATTTAAAAACAAATAACTTCATTTTCATTTATTTATTAATTTAATTGAAGAAAAAACAAAATCTTTGACCAAACTAAAACTTTAATGACCTTAGGAAAAGTGGCCTTAGGACAATTTTATAAAATTTGCTAATATATACATAGAAAAAGTATAAAAAGTATGTATGTAATTGAGAAAAAATACAATTTCAAAACATTTTTTATGCATATAATTTTAATCAATCTTTAAACTGCAGAAGATTTAATTTATAAGAAAAATATACTTTATCTTATTATAAATTTTAATATATAATATATTAAAAAAGAATACATATATAAATACATATTTACAGTATACAAACAATATAAAAATAAATAATAAATACATGAATAAATTATCAATCTTTAAATTTACATACATGCATTCTTCATCACATAAAAAAGAGAAATTGTTATATTTCTCGGAAAATAAAAAAATGTAAAAAAATAAATAAATGTGTTAATGTTTATATTTCTGAATATATTTACATAATATTCCATTTAAAAGTATTTGAATTTGTGAATTTTAAATTATTAAATCTTAATTAATTAATAAAATTTTAAGTACATAACTTTTTCTTAGTTTTTGTTATATTTTACATGTATGTGCAAAAATCAAATCAAATATTATGAGAACCACTAACAAAGAATGCGAAAGATTGATTAATCGTGGAAAGTTTTTACGCAAAATCCTAGTAAGAGAACCACTGTTTGGAATTCCTGACTACTTGGTCGACAATCTTGCGTTTTAAAGTCAGTGGAGCAACGATAGATATTACATTATAGTATTTCAAAGCTATCTTTTGAACCAAATGATAGATCGAATTAAATTTATTTAAAATTGAATAAAGTGTTCTTTATAAGTATAAATTGATGGAAAATATATAAATATAATCCAAAAATAATTCAAATTATAAATAACTAGTGAAAAAAAGTTTTATTTTTGAAAGCGTCCGCAAAGTATACAGATAAATTCTTTACATTCCACACATATAACACACACACATATAACATTGGTCCAAGCTCTTGCAAAGCCAGCATCTAGATGAGAATGTTACTTTTGTGATTACTCATTCGGTGACATCTGAGGAATGTGGTAAGCAAATTCGCTTCCTCCTACGCTTTATAATTTTTTTTTTATATTTTTAGAATAACAATTTCTTTATATCAAACTATCAAAATTTTTATTTTTATTTATTATTAAGTAACTGATGTATTTTATTAATAAATATTTATAATAATATTTTTTTATAATTTTTATATATTTTAGAACTATTATGATTTTTTTTTAATTAAAAAAAATATCTTTATTTTTTAATAATACCATTATAATTTATTATATTAAATTGTTATATTAAATTATAATTTACATTTCAGCTAGAATATAATTTTTTTTCTCCATTATATGAGGCAATTGCTATATTGTGGAATGTGTGGCATAGGTTGATGAAAAGAAAAGGTGCTGGATAATCCAAATGGATAACAAAAGCCCATTATGGCCCAGCATCTACAGACACAACATCAACACGAATTTCTACCATTGTGTGATGTATTATTCAACATAATCTCTCTTGCATCATATTTTTGTGACGTTGTTTTTGATTTTGCAATGATATATGCCCTTGCTCAACATTCTATAGCTCCTCCAATTCTTTTTCCTTTAAGTGTTATGCTTATAGCAACTTCATTAATTATTTCTCAGGTAAGTAAATTAAATAATAAAAAATTTCAATTTATTACAATAGTAATTTAATTTCAGATTATTAGTGTACGATGGTATTTGTGGGGTGCCAGAGGTAAATTAACTGACAATACTATAACAGATTGTAATGGAAAGAAAGAAAATGGAAATTGGACAATATGGTGTGTTTTATTACTTCATTCAACTCAAATTGGAGTATTATGGAGATATTTCAAATTATTTATTCCAGTTAATCTTACTTATGTTAAACATGAGGTGAGAAATAAGAAAATATCTTATATATCTATCAAATATAACTTATAATTTATATATTTTATTAATATAAATATTATATATATATATATATATATAAATTTTATTAATAATATAATTTTATTAGGTAAGAGAACTTTGTGTATTACGTCTTATTCATGCATTTTGTGAAGCTGCACCAATGTTACTTCTACAATTATATCTGCTATCAATTGGAATTAATAATGATTCAAATAATGAAGTTGAAAAAACAAAAGAAAATGAAAGCAGAGACAATGATAAGTTAGCAAAGTTGACTGCAGTATCTGCTGGTCTATCTTTGTGGAGTGTATGTTGGGCAGTGGCTAGTTTTAGCAAAGGTGCAGCACGTCTTCGTAATTTAGAACGTTTGGTATTGACATGGCTAGGTGTGCTGGCACAACTAGCATGGCGTCTAGGAACTGTAAGCGCTAGAGTAGGAGTATTAGTAGCTTATGCCTCATTGTATGGTGGACAATGGTTGTTAATTGTCATGGCTCTCCATTGGTTGTCAATGTTAATGTGGTTGTTACTTACTCCAGATGGTCTTTTTCATGGTGGTGAACATTTACCTATTTTAAGAAAAACATCTTTAGCTTCACTTCTTGCATTTGTTTATATATTTGCATATGTAAATTTGCATGAAACAAATCATCGTCAAAAAATGGTGAGTTATTGATATTCTTTTTTTAGTATTATTATTTTTAAAATGAATTCAATTTAATATATTTTATATATTTATATAGATAATATTTTACACAGTAATGTTTTTGGAGAACAGTTTACTCATTGGTGTATGGATAGTTGGTGTCAATAGAACTGATTTTCTTCCACACCAACATCATCCAAATCCTGTAACTTTAGTACTTACATTATTAGCTTTATTTTTTGGTGGTATGTTTTTCATGGGTCTTTATTATAGGTAATTGCAAATTCTATTTTTTTAATTGATTTAATGAATATATATGTATAAATGAATATATAATTATTTAATAGCAATAATTGGAATAATAATAATAAATATTAATAATTTAAAATAATATTTTAGATTTTTTCATGTACGAAGATTAAGGTATGAAGCTGGCGGTAGAATGACGGCCTCAAATCTCACAGCTTTATCAAACCAAGTATAGTATTAAAAATTAAAATGAAAATTTAAAAAATGATAAAACAAATATTTTTAATAAAATCATATCTGTAGGATAATCTAGAAGAAAAACAAATTGAATATACAGAGAATAAAAAATTAAATATGAATGTTGGAGTGAGAAGAGTTAAATTAAGTAATGGTGGGATACCAGGAGTATTCAATTGTCGTTTTGCTAATCCAACTGTAGTAAATCCAAATCGTAAAAAGAAAAAACCAACAACATTCGTACCTCTTCCGCCACCGCAATCTCAATCTGGAACTGTTACAGCTCCTATAAATACACTGGATGAGTCAAAACAATGGCATGGTATAAATAGCAATTCACGTCAATTAATACCATTTTGGAAAAAATCCGTGAATTCCAATGCAATACAGGTAATATTGAATATTATTTTATTATAAAAGAAAAAAAGAAACAAAAGAAACATAAAATTGATTTTCATTACAATTTTTTATATATTCATATTTTTTCTTTACATTAATATTCATTATTTTGACGTAGAATGGTCATATGAATGAACAAAAAATTGGAACGGATTCTGGAACTGCCGGTTCTTTAAATGTAAATTTAATAAGAGAAAAACTTCAAGAGAAAAAGCAACAGCAATTACGCGAATTAAGAGCTATACAAGAAGAAATAAAAGAAGGAAAATTATTTCCTCCACCTTCAGCTTCGGCATCATCATTCTCATCATCACCTGCATCAACTCAACAACCACCTCCTAATACAAAGTTACATACTTCTCCTAGCTCTCCTTTATTTACATCTGAACCATCAGTAGGTGATCAAAATGGAGGAGTAACTTTATCTTCATGGCCACCTGTAAAAATGCATTGTCTCTTACCTCCGCCACCATCTTCTTCCTATTATCCAAATATTCATCCTTCAAATTCCTGGAGAACAACACAAAGAGAAAGAGCAGATACTCCAGAAATTTTACTTGCACCCAGATGTCTTCCTCATCACTATTCACATTGGACACCTTCTTCTCATGTTAATCCTCGGTAATTAAGATAATTTTAAATTTAATGAATTTCATTTTTTAAAATTAAAAAAATTATTAAAATATCAAATCAACAGATAAACTTAAAAAAAATATACATAATGTATTTATCTATATCTATTTATATATTATATTATATGTTATATTATAATTATATTATAATAATAATTTTATTATTATATTATTATTATTACTATTATCATTATTTAAGTCAAAACGGCGGAGAAGAAAGTTCTAAAGGTGAAGGGGAGATAGAAGGAGAACTTAGTGACATGGAAGGTAGTCAAATATCATTGCCTCGAAGCTATACTCTACCCCGTGAATTTAAATATCATCATCCAAATAACACTGCCAGAGAACGTGAACGACGAGTAGGAAATAACAAAATTTCAGCCTCGCGTTTTTACTTACCTTCTACTAATAGTTCAGATGGTGAATTTTATTTAAATTTATTATAATTTGGATAAATTATTGTTTTAAATATTATATAAAAATATTAATTTATTACGATTTATTATTTTATTTTAAATTTTATAAAAAAATGTACTTAAATGTTTAATATTTTTCTAGGAGATGTAGATAGTGCAGATAATGAAGAAGAGACAGATTCTGAAATACATTATCGTATAAAGAACAATCATGGATCTAATAATCATAGTGAAACACAACAACAGCAACAACGATTTACTTTTGAAGATAATAAAAACGAATTTTTAAATTCAGGTTCTACAGCAGCTGTTATCGTATCTGGAAATTCTTATTTAAATAATTCTCAAGGTTTACTTCGACCAAGTCAATTGTTTAGAAACAGGGTTAAACATGAAACAAAGCTTTGAAGCTCATTTTTATTGATATAATACTTTAAGAATTGTATAATAGCCAATCAAAAGTTTAAAGCAAGAAAAGACTGTGTATATGATCTATTTTTATAAAATTATTTGTTATATACGTACGTATTTTTTAATTTTCTTATGTCAATACTTCTAAGTTAAAATGTTAACTAAATGATAATATTTGTATATACAATAGAATTAAACATAAATCTTACTTAATACTATTATATTTGTTTCTTGTAAATGATGATGGTAATATTGTGTACAAATTCAAAACGTATCAAATCATGTGTATAATATATATATTTGATTTTATTTTACCAAAAATCACACAAATGATGAAACAATTTTTATAAGAAAAAAAACAAAATTATAAAAATTAAATTTTTCTCTAAATTACATTTAAATGTCAATAAATTTTAGAAGCATACATATTGAATTATGCATTCTTTTAATTTTGAAGTCTTTCTTTTAAATGAAAATAAAACTGCTAATTAAAAAATTATATAATGTATTTATATTATATTACTTAAAAAAAATTACTATATTTAAATTATATATTATATGTATAATGTAATATAATTATATAATATATTATATAATATTACAAAATATTATTTAAATTATTTCAATATTTTTCTTGATAAATATATTTCCAAATAAAAATATTTATCATTAATTATTAATAGTTTAATTATTAATAATTTACAAATTTAAGTTATAAAAATATAAACAGAGAAATAAATATATAAGTAAGAAATGGTGAAAACATATTTTTTTTTTTTTTGTACATGATATATTCATATATTTATATTAATATATAAACCAACAATTGAGAATAATACAATTATTAAAAAAATATTTATATCCATATTAATACCAGTTTTTTAAATAACTTTTGTGCTTAAGTTACTATTTTAAATTGACAAATTTATAAAATAAAACCATATGATAGAAGAATTGTATATATAAATTAGTTAATAGAAATATATTATTTTGAATTATATTATATAATTTAAGATATATCTTAAAGAATAATTTCATTTTTAAAATTTCTAGTCAGTTCTTTGTGCGGTAAGACAATAGAATTTAATACAATTTTTTCTGCTGCCAAACGTACACTAGTGCCTGAAATATAAAAAGTAAAAATATATATATAAGATTTTTTTTCCTTATTTAAGTAATTGTTTAATGAATTATCAATTAATAAATTATTACCAAGTATTGTTATAGAAGGATTCAGTTTTCCATTAGTATTAAAGAGAGGTAAATTTTCCATTTTTGCAAATGGTTTATCAGGATTAGGATCACAAGGTGTTCCTTCTATTCTTGCCCATTCTCCTATATAACTGCTCTTTCCTACTATACTGTGTAAAACAATGGAATGTGGTTGAATGTGTGCATTAGCTAATATAATTGATTCCCTTATCCTAACACCTCGAGCAATGATAGCATTTGGACCTATGCTTACATTTGGACCTAACTATAAATCAATTATTGTCTTACAAAATTATATTTAATTATTTTTATAAGAACAAAAAATATATAATAAATGGCTTTTTTACCACTGCAGTTGGATGAACAGAAGCAGAAGGATGAATATAAATATCACCAATAATCTGACAAGGTCCATTAACTACAGAAGCAAGACGATTTGGATGTTTTGCTTTATATAAAGCTAAATAATGACGATTGGCATATATAGCAGAACCTGCAGTTTTAACTTGTGACCACCATTTCAAAACAGGTAAAGCAAATAAACGACCAGTTCCAGCTAAGCGCATTAATATGTCTTGTTCAAGAGATATATGAGCTGGATCTTTACCATTACCATTGAACTGGCTATTAAATAATGTTCAATCAAAATCTTTTATGTTATATAATTTTTTAATAATATTTCTAAAATATCTTACGTAAAATTCTCTTGATTTTGTCCTGCATAAAAAGCATCAGCCATAGTTTGAAAAATATCTAATGAAGCAAGATAGATCCCACAATTAATTAAAGTTGAAACAAATGTTGATGGTTTTTCTACATAATGAGCAACTTTTCCTTCCTTATCAAGAACCATGCAACCATAATTCAAAGATTGTTGTCTTGTTGCTTCAGTAGCCATAATAGTGAATAATGCTTGTTTTTCTTTATGATATTCTACTATTTCTTGCAAAGAAAAATCAGCACATACATCACCATTCATTATAAAAAAATATGTTGGTCCACCAGAACGTATTTGATCACGAAAATGATATAAACCTCCAGCTGTTCCCAATGGTGTAAATTCTTGAAGATACCTAATAGTTATTTTATAGGTGCTTATCATTTCCTCAATAAATTGAGATAAATCACTTGCAAGATATGATCCAATTATCAATATTTCACTAAGATTATCCACTTTAGAACATGCTTCTATATGATGCTGTATTACTGGTAATCCAGCAACTGGAAATAATGGTTTTGGTATATCTAACGAAAGAGGCCTAAATCTAGTACCTGCAAAATATATTTTTGATTCTGAAACATCATTAAGTGAATTATTTCTACTTATTATAAATTAACTTTTAATGTTATTAAGAATTTATAAAATTATATTTGAGGTTATATTTTTGTACAAACAATAATAATTATATCGTAATATTTATATTACATAAAATACAGACCTTTTGATGGACCACCAATTAATATAACTGATTTTAATATCATTTTTATAAATTATATAAATTTTTATAATAATTTAAAATAATTCTTTTGCTATAAAACTGATAAAAACTTGTACTGATAGATTTAGGAACACTTCAAAATTTTCAATTTGCAAATTTCAGTTCAATAAATAGAATAAGATTAGCGTTATAACTTTCTGATAACATATTTTAAACAGGTTTTAAA
The DNA here is from genome assembly GCF_029169275.1 of Apis cerana. NCBI lineage: Eukaryota > Metazoa > Arthropoda > Insecta > Hymenoptera > Apidae > Apis > Apis cerana. The sequence goes on along the minus strand of NC_083865.1, from coordinate 6,231,416 downwards.
TAAGATAAAATTTTTATGATTATCAACTAATATTAATAATTACCTCATTATTATTAACAATCTTATTTTAAAGAAATAATTTTAAGAAATAATTAAAATATGTATTTAAAAATTAAAATAATTTTTATAGATTTTTAAATATTATATTGTATATTTTTATATGTTATGACTATTATGTTTATTGAAAATTATTATAAAATAAATATTCATTTTAATTTTTTTGTTTAAAGTTCTTTAAAAAATAAATCGGAAAAAATTTTGTAATTAATAATAATGCTTTAAATCAATTATTTATTTATTCTTACAAAAATTATATTATAAATTATAAAAGAGATTCAACAATATAAAAAGATGATATTACATATTATATGAACCATATCCAAAAGTAATTTATATAATAGTATAAATAATTATAAAAAAATAGATAACATTATTGCAAATTCAATTATACATTCTGACATATGAATATAAAAATGTATTATTATCTTTGATTTAGAAATATAGAATACTTTACAAATATACTAAATTTAACATTTAATTGACAATAAAATTACTACCTGTCTTTCTTAAAAACTTACTATATACAAAATTATACATATCACAGTACCCAATTCAAGAAATTCATAGCAATCTCAAATCCAAGAAAACATGCTGCATTTGCTGGAAATGCACGAAGCATCACAGGCACACATCCTTTGTATAATGCCTTTGGTCCTTCTTCTTTCATCAAAATTATAAAAACATCTCGAATTCCATTTTTAAAAGTACTATCTGGAGCTAAATAATGTAATTAAATAAAATTTTAATTAATTTTTTCAATAATTTTTTTTAACTAGCTTGTATTATTTGAAAATTTAAAAATTAATAGTTAATTAAATAATAAATTAAATAAAATTACAATAGAGAGAAAAAAATATAATATATACCACTTTGTAAACGACTTTTTAATACATCAGGTGGCATTCCAACAATCCAATTTGTAATACCAGCAAAACCACCAGCCATGATTGTTTGGAGTATTCCTAATTTACCTTCTTCAGAAGACATCCACTTTTTCAAACATTCATATGTCATAAAATACATTCCACTGGCAGGAACATCTGATAATTAGATTTAAAAAAATGTTAGCTAAATATAAATATTATCTGCATTGAATGTTTTATGAGATAAGAATTTAAAAATACAAATTATATTTACATATTATATTTCATAAAAATAATATATCATAAAAAATATTTATGAAATTAATAGGAAGATCAAGTTCCACCTGAATATATATAATTAAAGCATCATGTGGGAACATTATTTATAATTATAAAGCAAAAATAGTATGTGTAGGTTGCTAGATAGGAGGCATCCTGTTTGATATGGCACATCAAGGCAGACAGATAACAATTAACAAAATTCAGTTTCCTTCAAACCATCATACCATTATTGGTTTTAATCTGCTTTTCTTCAATTCTCAAATTTTAATTAATTGATTATGATGGTTATTCTAATACTTGTCTTCACTTTGCTGGTACATAATTTTTTTCTTTATTTGAACTGAAGAAGTGTAAGATAAAAAGATTATTTTTCCCATATCTCATATTATATATTCTTTATAATAGAAATTCTTAAAAGTGACTTTATATATAAATTTAATTCAATAATAGATTAATAAACAAATATATATTTAGAATGAGTGCTTTGGACAAATAATCGATATCGGCGACATTTGGGAAGCAAAATGTCCACCAGGTTGTTCATGTGAAGTACAAAAATTTGTTGATTTACCTTTACACCGATGGATAAAAACAAATCAAGATCAGGTATGAAAATATAGTTATATTTTTTTTTTTCAAATGTAATATTATTTTATTCTTAATAGAACTTAAGTAATGATGCTAAGTTTGAACTTGGATTAAACATTGATCATTCTATGATTCCCGAATTTTTAAAAGTAGCAATTTGCGTTATTGCCGAAGAATATGAAGAACTTTTGGATAAGCTTCCATCAGATATTCAGGTTGATATTATGAATTTGAATGTAATCTTATAATATTTAAAAATGATATATATATATATATATATATAATTGAAATTTTTGTTTTAGGTGTTTACAATTCTTCAATCTGGCTTGGGTAACTTTGAGATTCATTTACAGTCTACAACATTTCAACGTTTTACAGATTTAATATCTTTAGATATACAGGGTATAGATTATAATGAATCTCTAAAAAAAAATTTGACCATGGAACAAAAGAAATTGGGAGGAATTATTTTGTCTGTTGATTCATTATATCCATTAGGATTAAATCTTCTTTACTTAAATTTAGAACGAGTAAAATTAACAAGTTTGAGTGCAACAAAAAAAAACAAAGCTAATCTTGTAATTAAACCAATGAATACTGTTACTAACGATGAGAATGAAAATAAACAATTATTAAATAATATTAGTCAAAGTATAGGACATAGATTGATATTTTTAAGTCAACAAAACAATGGAGAAAGTGATGATAAAGAAATACTTCCATATGATGTATACAAACAAGAAATGGAAGGTTACAAAGAAACTGTTGGACTTTTTACTGCTTTAGGAGCTTTAACACATTTAAGAATTTATGATTGTGATTTAAAAGACATATCATGGCATATGTTTGATGGTTTAAATAGTCTTATTCATCTTTCATTAGAGAAAAATAGTTTAAAATTCATTCCAGAATTTTGTTTTTATGGTACTCCAAATTTAAAAGTATTATCACTTGCAAACAATCAATTGTTAACGCTTAAAAGTGTAGATTTAGCTGGTTTATTAATGCTTGAAAATCTTGATTTAAGAAGAAATAATCTAACTTTTTTGTCAGAATTATCTTTTCCTCCTTTTCCAATGTTGAAAATTGCAGACTTTCGAGAAAATCCTTTGGATTCTATATTTCCAAGGTATTTTAATACATTTTTTTTCTTTTCTTGAAATAAAATGATAGTTAACAAATTAATGATTAATAATAAGATGTAAAATTAATACAAACATCTTCTGATTTCAGTACTTTTGAAATCATGAATACAACACTAAATCTCTACTTGGGAGGCGAAGATTCGAAATTATATCTACAAAAAAATTCATTTCTGGGATTATGTCATCTTCAAATATTATACTTGTATAATTTAAAAATATTAGTTTTGGAACGTTTTATATTTCAAGGAATGCCCGAGCTGTTACAATTAAAAGTACAAGGAAATATTTCAAGTATTGAATTTGATGCATTTATAGATTTAATCAACTTAATAGATCTTAATTTAAGTAACTGTCATATTCGTAAAATATCTATGGACGCGTTTTATGGTTTACAAAATGTTAAACGCATAGATCTATCAAATAATGAATTAGAATTCATTCCACCTGGTTTATTTGGAGTAGAACAACAGAAACAACTTAGGGAAATTATTCTTTCACAAAATAAATTAACTTCACTACCTATAGATTTTTTTAAAATGCTTCGGATTCCAAGTAAACACCAACTAGATTTTGCAATTGTAAGATTAGATGGCAATCCATGGGATTGCACTTGTCTAATGTTTACATGGAATCCTCATTTGGTGAGTACAAAAAGCTTTTTGCTTCATTCTTAAATGAAAATTAAATATAGAAAAAGAATACTATTATAATTTATTTTAAAATAGGTAAATAGATTAAGAGAAACAGCACCAAGATGTTCAACTCCTAAGAAGTTGAAAAATTGGGGAGTTTTTCATGCATTACGTAAAGGTGGTTTGCAATGCAGAACTTCAAAAAAAAAACATTTAAAAAAATTTTCAATTGGAAAATATAATTATGAAGATAATATTATTAGTTAGCTAATATATTTTTTTTAATTTTCAATGAATATATGTGTATAAAAAAAACAAAATTAGAAGTTTAATTTGTTTTTAAGCAATTTTTATAAGATTGCTCTTTAATATATCATTTTTAGTTTTATATATAATATGTGTATAGCTAAATATAACAATAGAAATTCAGAATAAAAAAGAATTGCAATTAACAATTTCTATTTTCGTAATCTTTATATTTAAATCATTTAAAAATAAAATAGAAAAATAAATAATATTACCTACCTCTTAAAAGAGTAGCACAGGTACCTTTATAAATACTTTTAATCCCTCCTTCCTTATAAAGTTGTTTCATACAATCAATAGGACCACTATATTTAGATTTTATACCTTGTTGTGTTTGTAAGAGACATTTTATTCTTTCACCAGGAGCCATTATAATAGTTGTAAAGATACCACTAAATGCACCAGCATAAAACAGTTGGAAAGGAGTTAATTCCTCGTTATTGGATCTTTGTACTAATTGTTTACCCAATCCAAATCCATAAAAACTTATAGCAAATATTGGAGCCACACCACATAAAGGTGCACCCATACCTAAAAAAAAATATTCAAAATAATCTTATAAATATTTTTTAATAAGAAATAACAATAAATAAAAAATATTTATGTATAAGTAATATATATCATGTAATAAGTATATTATATATATTATGTACCAACCCTTATATAATCCACGTATTCCTTCTTTTGCAATTGTTTTCCTAGCACAATCTATAGTTCCATTATATAAGAGTACTCCATTTGGGCCTGGTATAGGCATAGTTTGAAGGCGGACCTGTTAAAATATCTTTTTTAAAGTACTTATTTTAATATAAATTATTATTAATTATTATTAATAAAAATTTATTATTAACAATAATTGAAAAAATAAAAAATTTATAGTAAAATATACAAGAAATATAAAAAGTATTAATTTTTAAGTATTCTTATTATAAATATATTCTTATTATAAATTTTTTTATTTTATTTTAATTTTAATTTTTCATTATTATAATATAATATTTATTATAGATTTTAATTTATGATAGAAATAAAAAACAATTTTAATAATAGATCATAATATTTATATAAAACTAATTTATTAATATAAAGATTTTAAAAAATACAAAAATGATGGAAACCCTATAATGGAAAATAAATTGTTTAAATAAAAAATTAATATCTTTAATATAATATCTTTAATATTATCAGCACACACAATCTCTCTTTTACCTAACATATCCATTATTAGGGCCACTCCTCTTCAGAAAAAGACAGTTCAATCCTAAGTAGGACTTAATAATCCTACTTATAATTAGATTAGATGCAGCTGAAAAATGGGGGATTATCTTTTACATTTTACTTTGAAATATCTATTCTACCCCAAATTTCTATTTATTTTTTATTCGAAAAAAAATTTATTTTAATTTACAAAAGCTGCAAAGACATATTTTGTTGTTTCCAATTTTTAAAAATAATAAAAAATATTAATAAATAATAAAAATATTTGAAAAATTTTATTTTAGTTAAAAATTTTATTTAATAAATTTTGCTGCACTTTAATAATAAAGATAAATTTTTTGTAAATCATAAAATTTGTATTGGTTTATTTAGAAATATTTTTTTATTTTATAATTATTAATGTTGCTATTATATGTATAATTGCTTAATTAATTTATAATAGAATTTATAAATAAAAATATATCATAAATTGTACATATTAATTATATATTTATAAAAAGTTAATAATTCTTGTTAATTTTATGTTTTTTATGTTTTTAATTTTTACAATTAATATAACCTTACTTTTATCGTGTCTAAAGGATGACCCACTATAACAGTACATATTCCACCAAAACCGCCACTGAGAAAATATTTGATAAGACTTTCTTTTTCTGACATCTGAATAGTATAATTAACGAATTTCACTTGAAAATAAAACAAAAAATCAATTTTATTTGTAACGCGATTAACACTATTCGATCTTGAATCTTCCTAAAAAAAGAATATAATTTCCATTATTTTAATAGATTGACTACTAAGATTAAAAAATAGTATCATAAAAATAATAATCATTTGATGATTATATGCATTAATTTTATTTTAAATAAACTTTTATTTTCGAAAAATTGTTAATGAATGAAAAAAATAAAAAAAAATTAGAATTTAAAAACAAATTAAATTAAAACAATTTTTTATTTATTATAATTAAAAAATCTAAAAGTAAAATAAAAAATTTCACAGTATAATTTCTCTTTACACGTTTCATATAATACAAATTGAAAAACAAATTTTATATAAGCCGCCACTTCAATTCATGATAGCGCTATATATATATATATATATGTACATAAAATATTTTAACGATCTAAGATTTTGATTTCTCTATGAATCAAAAATATTAACATGAAATTTATTAGTAGTTTTCTAATCTTTGAATTTTATGATAAATGATTTAATATGTTATATGTCTATGTAGTGGTATCTTCAAAATAATAAGTATCAGAATATGTAAATAATATCAGGTGATCGAATTGTTAATTATTTTGTTTCTAGTTTATTTAATGAGTTTTTATTTTGACATTTTTCAATATAATTGCTTTCTATCATGATATAATTATAATTTTAATAATTCGGTTTATATTCTATTTGACCTTGCTTTAAGTTTTAAAAAATTTATTATATTTGTGGAATATAAATAAGTAATTGTAATAAAGTGTCAAAAATGATCAATTATTGACATTTTTCTATATGAATTAGATATTTTTTAATTATAACTTTTCGTATGTTATTTTAAACTTTCTAAAAAATGATATTTAAATGTCTGATAATTATTTTATTTTTGTTTTAATCAATAATATTTATTACATATTATAGAATTTGTAACAATGTCTGAAAAAATTCCATCTAATCAACCACAACCAATTGTTAAGATAGGCCATTATACCCTTGGACAAACCCTAGGTGTTGGAACATTTGGTAAAGTAAAAAGTATGTATAAATTATTTTTTAAATAAATTTTTATTATATTAATTTGATAATATAAAAATATATTTATATATTTTATAATTATATATATATATATATATATATATATAGTATTAAAAATATAAATTATTATGTAATTTATAAAAGATTATTAATTTATTTTTTTCATAGTTGGAGAACATGTATTAACAAAACATAAAGTTGCTGTGAAAATTTTGAATCGTCAGAAGATCAAAAGTTTAGATGTGGTTGGAAAGATTAGAAGAGAAATACAAAATCTTAAACTTTTCAGACATCCTCATATTATTAAATTGTATGTAATAATAATATGCACTATGAGATATTGAATATCAAAGGATATAAATTTTTTTTGTGATTTAGATATCAAGTTATAAGCACACCCACAGATATATTTATGATAATGGAATATGTATCAGGTGGAGAGTTGTTCGACTATATTGTAAAACATGGCAAACTAAAGGAATATGAGGCACGAAGATTTTTTCAACAGATTATTTCTGGTGTTGATTATTGTCACAGACATATGATAGTTCATCGAGATTTAAAACCAGAAAATCTTTTGTTAGATCACAATCTACATGTAAAAATAGCAGATTTTGGTACTTGAATATAGTTGATATTTTATATTTTAAATCAAATTTTATTTAAAATACAATATCTGTGATTCAAAAAATGAATACTTTTTAATTTTATTTTTAATACTAATTTTAAAAAAATGATAAAAACTGAACTTTTATAAATATTTACATTAATATTAATTAATTACAATATTTTAAAGATTTATTGATTATTTTTATTTGAATATATACATTATAATTTATATTAAATTATAATTTAATGATTTTATTAAAGGTTTATCAAATATGATGATGGATGGAGAATTTTTACGTACTTCCTGTGGTTCTCCTAATTATGCAGCACCAGAAGTAATTTCGGGTAAATTATATGCTGGTCCAGAAGTTGATATTTGGTCTTGTGGAATAATACTTTATGCTTTACTTTGTGGTACTTTACCATTTGATGATGAACATGTACCAACACTTTTCCGTAAAATTAAATGTAAATAAGAACAATATATATAATCTTTACTTTTCAATAATTCATATAAAAATATTTTATATTTCTTTTAGCTGGAGTTTTCCCTATTCCAGAGTATCTGAATAAGAGTGTTGTAAGTCTTTTATGTCATATGTTGCAAGTGGATCCTATGAAAAGAGCAACAATTGAAGATATCAAGTATATTAATTTTTTATTTATATATTTTATTTTATGTTTTATATATCTTCTTTAAAAGTTTCTTTTAAATCTTTTTTGAAATCTTTTATAATACAACTGAAAACAGCTATAAATATTTTTGAATTAGGAAACATGAATGGTTTCAAAAGGATTTACCTTCATATTTATTTCCTTCGCCTGTTGAACAAGACTCTTCTGTAATCGATATAGACGCAGTAAATGAAGTTTGCGAAAAATTTAATGTAAAAGAAGCTGAAGTTCATTCTGCATTATTAGGTGGAGATCCTCATGATCAATTGGCAATTGCTTATCACTTGATAATAGACAATAAAAGAATTGCAGATGAAGCTGCTAAAGCAGAATTAAAAGATTTCTATGTAGCTTCTAGTCCACCTCCTGTTGCTTTCAGTCCCAATGATACAAATAGTAGTCCTCTGAGACCACATCCAGAAAGAATAGCACGTAAGATAAATTTAAAAATTTATAAAAAACTTATAAATATATAATTTGAAAATTTATTTACTTTCTTGTTTATTTTAATTTATAATGAATTTATATTGTATCTTAGCATTACGAGAAAGACAAAGTTCTCAAGGAAGCACATCATCCTCAACACAAGGTGCTCGTGGTACACCAATAAAACGGGCTAAATGGCATTTAGGAATTCGTTCGCAATCTAAACCAAATGATATTATGAATGAAGTTTATCGAGCAATGAAAGCTCTTAATTTTGTAAGATTTTGCTTTTAATTAATTTTTGAAATTATAAATTAATTTTTTATGCTTGTAGGAATGGAAAATTATAAATGCTTACAGTGTTAGAGTTCGTCAAAAAAATAAATTAACAGATAGATATAGTAAGATGTCATTACAACTTTATCAAGTTGATTATAAAAGTTACTTATTAGATTTTAAATCCTTATCAAATGAAGAAGAAGATATTGGACGAGGTAAAGAATTAAAGTTGATATTTATTTATTAATAGTAATTTATTAATATAATTTTATAATTCAATATAAATATTCTTTAGATCCTACAATTCCACCACCTCAAACAACAGGTCATCATACAATGGAATTTTTTGAAATGTGTGCAGCATTAATCACACAATTAGCTCGATAACTTTGCTGCATAACATGAGTTATCATTTTACAAAACTATATTAATATCATATTTTATTTCTCATTGTATATTATAACGCGTATCAATGCAGTTTAGGATAAAGGGAACATTTAGAACGAAAATAATATCAATTTCATAAAAAAAAAAATGAGTGAAAGAAGAGAAGAATCTAATAAATCTATAGAAGATCAACTTATATTTTTTTAAACCTGATCATTTCAGTATTTTACAAAAAAATAAAAACAATTTTATTAATAAAAAAAAATAAATTTAAAATTTATTTTATTAAAAATTATTAAAAAATATATTAATTCTTCTATATTTATACTGATAAATATTGAAGAGAATATAATTTAAATAGAAAATTTTAGTTTCTTCATTATAAAGAAGAAAACAAAAAAACGAATAAAATTGAAAACAGAGTTTGTGGCGGCATCTATTTCCTTTCAATCATCTCGCTGAAAAGTATTTCCGTTAAGAAAATATAACAGGAAGTAAAATAATTAATAGTTATTTCGCGGGAAAAGTGATGATACTTTTTAAAAAATAATAAATCATAAATTTAAGTGGAATGTTGATTTTCATTTTAAGAGAATATTTTAAGAATGTACTATTGATAATATATATAAGTAAATTGTTTTTGATTACTGATCATGATAATCCCTAGAAGATAACAGATTAATGAAATTATCAATGTTGTTATTGTCAATTGATAGTCGAGTTGTCAGTGAGAAAAAAATGATTAAAAGAAAAGAATTCAATGATATAAAAAAATAATACTGAGAAACTATATATATTAGAAACGCAATCACTGACACTATCATATTCATTACGTAAATATTTGTCGCTAATAAGAAGTCTTTTGAAAAAAATGCAAGTCTGTTTGAATTTCAACGAATTCAATACATTCAAAAAAATATATATATACATTGACTGAAATAGATAAGATATTTGTTCCGCATATACTATTCTGTATATATTATAAGTAGTAATTATATAGTTATAGTAGTAGATAGATAATATGTAATATTATTAATTTTGATATGCTGTGTTCAAATTGCATTAATATAGTTTTATATAATAACAATTTTTCTCTCGAATAGAAAATTTTTTCAGCAACGCTGAAGAAAAATGGTTTCATAAGAATTATGATAGAGAAAATGATATTTAAAGTAATAAAAAAAATATAGGTTAGAATTATTAGAGGAAACTTAGGGACTTTTAGTTTGGATTTATAACATTAGGCGCGTGGAATGTGAAGATATTAGTACCACTAATTCTCGCATGGTGTACTCAAGTCGCATTAATGTATATAACTTTATGTGACGTCATCTTTTCCCTACGGTAGGGAATTCTTCTGGCAACGCTGCCGATTAGTCGATTACTTGCTAAAACAATGGCTGCTACTTTCGATCAATATGACAAGTCCAGGTAAATAAAGAGACATTTTTGGTCATGTTATTTTGCGTCATAAGATTAATTCTTATTTTAATAAGTATTATTGTATTAACAATTAATCTTTGAAATTTAATTTTACTAATTTTGAAGAAAAGTTGTTAAGTTATTAAGTTTTAGAAATTATATTAAATGATTTAATATGTTTAAAATAATAAATTTAAAGTAAATTTAAAGCAATATATCTATATTTTTTAATATTTTGATTTAATTTAAATTATATATAATACATATATATCTAATCAAATTTTATTATATATATATATGTATATATAATTCCAAATTTTATAAATTTATAATATTTTGTGTATAGAATTTTAAATTTGTATTTTTTTTATAAGATTAATATTAAATTATAGAATTATATTTTTTTAGTTGGTATTTTGGTGCAATGTCACGACAAGATGCCTCGGATTTACTCATGGGTGAGAAAGAAGGTGGCGTATTCTTAGTACGTGACAGCACATCAATACAAGGAGACTTTGTTCTATGTGTACGAGAAGACAGCAAGGTTAGCCATTATATTATAAATAAAATTCAACAGGGTGATCAAATACGTTATCGGATTGGAGATCAAACATTTCCTGATATTCCCAACCTTTTGGCTTTTTACAAATTACATTATTTGGACACAACACCACTGATCAGGCCTGCACCTAAAAGAACACAGAGGGTAGTAGCAAAGTATGATTTTGAGGGCAATGATCCTGATGATTTACCTTTTAGAAAAGGTTTGTATTAATTTTTATTTGAAATATATGTATTTTATTTGAAATATAGTATTTAAAATTTTTTTATTTTGAATTTAGATTTATGTATGATATTTTTGCATTATATTATTAATAATTTATTAATAATATAATTAAAATTAATAAATATAAAAATTTCTTTTAGGAGAAATTCTTACAATTATATCAAAAGATGAAGAGCAATGGTGGACTGCTAGAAATGCTCTTGGTCAAACTGGTTCAGTTCCAGTTCCATATGTTCAAAAATATGAAGAAGACAATCACCCTGTGATTGAAAATAATTCACGTCCAGAAAGTGGAGGAAGTTCAACTATAAATTCTAATTCAGTTCAAATTTCTGCTTCCCAAATGTCTTATCCAGAAAGTGGACAAGGGACCACTCGTAGATCAAATATTCAGAGAACATTACCTGCTTTTGCAAAAGTAAAACAAGCAAGAGTACCAAATGCATATGATAAAACTGCTCTAAAATTAGAAGTTGGAGATGTGATAAAAGTTACAAAGACTAATATAAATGGTCAATGGGAAGGTGAATTGCATGGCAAGGTTGGCCATTTTCCATTCACACATGTTGAATTTGTAGATAATGAGACTGGAGAAGACAATCAAGAAATTTAACGGAAGTCTTCCATTGAATAAAGAAGTTAATTTGGATAGTTTTATATTGGCAGTTTAAGTTCGTATTAGCAAGTATTCTGTGTATTGGTACATAAAATCATCTCATTTTTAAATTTTTTATACAATTTGAAATTTCAAATATTTTGTAATACACATTTTTATATATTAAGTATTAATTATATAATATTGCACAAAATTTAAATAAATATTTTTATAAATCGTTCTACTTTTCTAGTCATAAAGTATCAAATAATTGTAAATGATTACTGATTAATATTGATTTTGTCAAAAGCTATAAAAATTTTTTGATTTTAAATTTTGTACCGATACATATTGTACTGCTTAGCCATAGGTTGTGCCACAGATGGAACAACATTTTTTACTAGATATATTAAATAATGGAATTGTTAATCATATTACAATTGTAATTTACATAAATTACATTAATTATATATTACTATGTAATTATATAAGTTTCGATTGCTGAGTAATTTTTTTAGAGAGCAGAAACTGTGAATTTATGTTTATGAGTGAATGGTATAATATTTTCATGATTGTAAGTTACAAAAATTACTTGTTAATATGTAATTATACAAATTGCAAAAATAATTAGTTTTGTAAAAATAGTAGCTATTTTAAAGTTCCGCTTTATGCTATATATATATATATATATATATATATATATATAAGTTTATATATATATATAAGTTTTATCGTAATTATATCAGTCATAGGCATGTACGAGTTATTGTAAATTATATATTATTAATATTATTATACATATATATTATTAATATATAATTATATAAGTGAAATATTCGTGATGTTTTTAAGAATAACAATTTCAAGGATTTTTTTTTTGAAAAAATTTTTTTTGATCTTAAAAGTATAGATATAGTTATGTATAAATACATTTTAATATATATATATATTTACATATTATTATATTTTATATTTGTATAAATTGTAATTGTAAACTTTACACAATCTTTTTCTAATATTTTTATATATGAAGAAAACTGATAATAGTTTTATTTACAATGATATATATTAATCATAAGTTGTATGTATGTTATGTATAGATATTTCAAGATAGAAATGTAATTTTCTGTATTTCCAAAGTTTTTAAATAATTTACAATGGAATTACTTCTTTTTCATCCAAAAAGATATTTTCATCTTGAATCTTCGATGATAAAAATTATAATTTGAATAATATATAAATTGTATAATTTGTATACAATTTTTAGCATTTGATTATGTTATATTTTCTACAAAAATTGAACTCGAATTTAAAAATTTTATTTACATATAGATTTATATTAATATTTATATTAATATGTAGTATATGTATTTAATTATGAATTGAAAAAAAATTTCTTATGGAATTGCAATTGTATGTAAATTATATAAAAAATTTTTAAGATTTAGAAAATTAATTCTTGAATAATAATTGAAAAATAAATAACGAATTTATTAGTTCCTATATATAATTAGAAATTATTAATCTTGAAAAATTCGTTTTTTTTTTAGTATACAATTTATTAAAATATATATAAGAAGTGAATTTTAAGTTTTTAATAATTTACGAAAAGAGAATATATTTTAATAATTTACGAAAAGAGAATATATTTTGATTAATTTTGTCAAATGAAGTCAAAATCAAAAAAATATAATTATCACGTAATTACTAAAAAAGTAAGTATTAAAATTGTGCAGATTTTTACGTATGAATTTTTGTAACTTTTTTTTTATATAATTATATATATTATATTAATATAATTTTAATTTTTTAAATGTATATGTTTAGAAAATAAGAATATTTTAAATAAATAATTAAAATAAGCATTTTTATAAATACAAAAAATATATTAAATAATTTCTTTTTCTTTATTACTGTAATTTATTTTTATAATAATTTTTAATATTATTTATATTAAATTATTTATATTTTTGATAATATTCTAGTAAAATAAACTTTCAATATATTTTTCATTATTCAATATTATTCAAGATTTTAAATATAAATAAAAATATTTTGTTTTTTTAATATATTGACATTTTTAAAAATTGTATAATAAATTTTTAAACATAAATTTTATGATTTTATTTCTAGGTTCAAAAAAAAATCACCAATGAAAAGAAAAATATATGCGTGATATCTAAATAGAGTTTCTTTCTTATTCCATTTTTCTTCCGCCATATGTCTCCACAATTTATTCCCGCCAAATTTCTCATTTTACTAAATGCCAACAAGTGGTGAGACCACTGTTGAGTGACAGTGACTATTGATTCGGTTTACTTATACTCTTGTTGATGTTAATGAAATAAATTATAATTTTAATTGTATATTCGTAGATCGATGCGTCAAATATAAGATCACAAATTTTTTGAGTTCTTTTGAATAAGTAAATATATCAAAATGTACGTTAAAGTAAGAACAATGGATGGTAAACAGGAGGCGATATTGACTATCTCCAAATTGACGGAAGTAGAAGATTTTAAGGTATATAAAGTAGAAAAATATATAAATATATATTCAAATAAGAAAACAATTTTTTTACATATAAATTTATATAATTTTAATTCTAATATTTACAATATTATATATTTGATATTAATCTTTAATATTTAGATTTTGGGGTAAAAAAATATATATATAATTTTATAAAATACTTTATTATTTTATTAAAAATTTCGCTTAATATTTTAATAATATATATATATATATATATAAATTAAAATATATAAATTACTTTTATTTATCTAAAATGCTATTCTTACTTATAACATTTTGTAAAATATTTAATTAAAATAATGTTACTAGAAATATTAAAATCTTTACATCTCTAAAGATTATTATTATTTTACAGCATGAAATTGAAAAAGAATTACATATAAAAGCAGATTTACAACGATTATTTTTTCGTGGAAAACAATTGGAAAATGGTTACAAATTATATGATTATAATGTTAATTTGAATGATGTAATTCAGTTAATGGTGAAAGTACAAATTAATGATATAGAAAATAAAGCTACCTCAAGTAATAGTGTTAATACATCTAATTCTAATTATGAAAAAGAAATTATAGATAATTCTAATAAAGAAGAAGAATTGGTTGAAGCTGAAAGTTTATATTATAAAATTGGAGATGCAGTAGATTGTCTTGATCAAACTTATGGAGCTTGGTTTGAGGCAATAATATTAAAAATCTTTAAAAAAGAAGATAAAGTCATTTATAATCTACAATGGGAATTTGATGAAAAAGCTCCACCTTTTAATGTACCTGAATCTTCAGTAAGACCACGTGCAAAGCATCTTTTACAATTTAATAGCTTAAAAATAGGGCAAAATGTAATGATTAATCATAATGTTGATGATCCTAAAGAGACTGGATTATGGTATGATTTTACAGTTTTGAAAATAGATAAAAAGAGAAGAGTACAGGAACTTATTGGGACATTACATATTGGAAGGTGAATTCCATTAAATGATTTTAATATTTAATTTTTTTTTAGTAAAATAAATATATATCATTAAAATATTTATTTGAAAAGGGATCAGTTGCTTGAAAATCATAAAGTGAATCCTAGAGGAGAGATTTTTGCCATAGAAGAACCAAAACTTCTCAAAGACAGAACTCCTGAAGATGAACAACATATGATTAGTAATGGTAAACGAAGACGTGTTCAAGCTATTTGTAATGCATGTTTAGACAATCCTCGTAAAAAGTGCAGAGAATGTGGTTGCAGAGTTTGTGCTGGAAAAGAAGATGAACATAATCTTCTTTTATGTGATGAATGTAACTCTGCATATCATTTAAGATGCTTAAATCCTCCATTATCTTCTATACCTGAAGAAGATTATTGGTATTGTCCAGAATGTAAAAATGATGAAAATGAAATTGTGAAGGTTAATTATTATATAACAAAATTTTATTTTATAACATTTACATATAATTTTATAAATCTTCATTTTTTAAAGGCAGGTGATAAACTCAAACAAACGAAAAGGAAAACCAATGAAAACAGTAATAGTAAGAGAGATTGGGGTAAAGGAATGGCTTGTGTAGGAAGAACAAAAGAATGTAGTATAGTTCCACCTAATCATCGTGGACCTATTCCAGGAGTAGAAGTTGGAATGTGTTGGATGTATAGAGTACAAGTAACCAAATTTTTAATTATAAATCTTCAATTTTAAGAATTTTTATATATTTTTATAAATTAAAAATTAATAATAGGTATCTGAAGTTGGAGTTCATAGACCACATATAGCTGGAATTCATGGAAGAGAAACAGATTGTGCATATTCTATTGTATTATCTGGAGGATATGAAGATGATATTGATAATGGCGATGAATTTATTTATACTGGTTCTGGAGGGAGAGATCTATCAGGTAGGATATTTGATTATAAATATATATATTCAAATTAACATATTATATTATATATTATTAAGGAAATAAAAGAACAGCAGAACAAAGTTGTGACCAAACATTAACTAGAATGAATAAAGCATTAGCTGTAAATTGCAATGCAAAACTTAATGCAACAGTTGGTGCTACAGCTGAAGATTGGAGAGGTGGTATACCTGTAAGAGTTGTGAGAAACTTTAAACTTGCTAAGCATAGCAAATATGCACCAGAAGAAGGCAATAGGTATAATAATTATAATTAATATTTTTCTTTATATATATATATATATATATAATAATGATACTTAGTAATAATAATAATAATAAGTACTTAATAATAATAAATTTCATAAAAATTTTTATTATAGGTATGATGGTATATACAAGGTAGTAAAATATTACCCTGATACAGGTAAAAGTGGTTTTCGTGTATGGAGATATTTATTAAGAAGAGATGATCCTGCACCTGCACCATGGACTAATGAGGGTAAAGCACGGATAGAAGCTCTAGGTTTAAAACCAATGTATCCAGATGGATATCTTGAAGCAATGGCAAAAAATAATAAAACAAATAAGAAACGAAATGTATTTGCTGAAGAAGAAAAATCTAATTTTTCAAAAAATGAAGAACCACCAAAGAAAAAGCAAAAGTGCGAAATTTACGAATTGGAAACTGAAATATTAAAATATATCAATCAAGATAAAACAAATGCAAAATTATGGGACGAATGTCGTAAAGCTTTACCGGATGGTAAAACTATATTTTTGCAAAAAGTTTCAGAAAGGTACATTTTTATATATTTATATACTATTTTAATAAATATTATATTTTATAATTTTTATAATTTTTAAATTGCAGGTTTACATGTCCATGTTGTTTGGAACTTGTTTATAATCCTGTAACTATTCCATGTACACATAATATATGTGTTAATTGTTTAAAACGTAGTTTTTCATCAGGTGTAAATTGTTGTCCATCATGTCGTCATTTGTTAGACAAAAATTATAAAATGGAAATTAATCAATTTTTATCATCGACTTTATTATTACTTTATCCAGGATATGAGGGTGGTAGATAACATTAACTTGTAAAAAATAATTATATTTCAAATATGAATTCACATACATGCTTAGACTCTATTAAATAATATTTCTAGACACAATTTATGTTTTAGTGATGAATTACATTAGATAATGACAAATTTACTACAATATACTTACAGGGTGGATATTTTGAAATTCTGGTAACTTCAAAACATTGTGGTAACTATTAATGATATAAAAAATTTGTTGCCATAGTCCACTATTAATAACATTTTTATTATTATATATTTATTTTAATAAATTGACTGATAGTACTAATTACATAATAATAAAAATGAATTCTCTTCAAGGAAGAAACATACATATAAAAAATAAAAAATATATATATATATACCCAATTAATTATTATAGTACTTATTTTTATATTAATTTTTGGACTTATACAATTTCAAGTTCTACACATATGTAATATAAGATTTATACAACTGACTACATTATAAACGTTTGATTATTTGTTTATATATGTATACACGCTTATTAATGTGTTCAAATCAATTGTAATAATTCTAATTTGAATGAATTTTATTGTTTTTTCTTAAAGGCGTAATATAACTTTTCATAGTAATGAAAAGTTTATAAAACAATCATGTTATTTTATAGCAAAATAAATAAATATTTTTATCATAATATATGTTAGAATTTTTCATTTTGAAAAGAAAGTCTAATTTTATTTTTTTCTTTGATTAATAGGGGGAACAATCTCACTTATCCATTGAAGATATTTTTCATTTCCATTTTGAATCTATAAATTTTTATTTAAATTAATGTAAATGTAATTTAAATGTAACTTAAAAATTCATTACTTACAGGTAATGAAATTACTTCACAAACTTCATATGGATGATTCTCTCTATTCAAAATTAATTTAAAATTAATTTTTACATAATTTGATTTTAATAATTTAATGTATAATATATAAATATATATACTTACTTTACATATTTTGTTAAAGCATCTATTGTATCAGTTCTAGTTTTTATCATCTGAAATAAAAAATGAAAAATTTATATTAACAAATTTGATATATTATTATTTATATGTTACCAGTAAAAGTTCGCTATCTTCGTTTATTTCATTTTTCCATTCATATCTGAAATGTAAATAAAAATATTTTTAAATGAAATAAAAATATTCCCATTTGCGTTAATATTATATATTATAATTACACTGATGTAAGTCCTGGTATAATATTGACGCATGCGGCTAATTTATTTTTGACCAAACCACTGTAAATATATATAAAACCATAATTATTTTGTAGAAATAGATTTTTTCAAGATTATATCAATTCTTACTGAGCCAATTTTTTAGCAATATCTTGTGTTGGAACTGTGACATATGTTACAGAATGAATTCCAGCAAGACTACTCATGTTTTTATAAGTATTGGCAGTGATATTTCTAGTTAAACAAAAGAGCGTAATTAATCCGAAAATTGATTTGCACCGCATAAGCGACATTTGTTCAATTGCAGAAAACTTTTTCCACTGATGTGAATATTGCTTCAGAAGAACTATTTAAAATATATTCTCGAATCTCGATTCGATATCGAGCAATCGCTTTTCAAAAATTTGTATTGATTAAATCAGAATTTTTTTATTTAAAAGTAAATAATTTATATTATTTAGTAAATTATTTTCAATAATTTCTTTATTATAGTAATCTTTCTAAAAATCTTTTTTCAAGTATATATATATATTTATAATATATTTATAATAATTGTTTTAATTATTATTTACTAATTTATTTTGACAGTAAAGTAATGAATTTATAAATTTGTTTTCTTTTTAAAGAAAGTAATACACAAATGATAGTATTTGTACATTTTATATTTAGATATAATGATAATATATAATAAGCAGATTTACATAAATTATGGAAGACATTTTTATCTTATTTTGTAGAATCACATAAACATTAAGTGTTAGTTAATGCTTTTTCAACAGGATACTTAACTACGTTTACATTAATTTATTTATTATTTGATTATAATATTTATATACGTTAATCTTAATTTTAAACACATATATTATATTCTAAAATATATTTTGCACTTGATATTTTTGTTTATACAAGAAATAACTAAAGTTTATATATTTATTAATTTAAATTATATTTTATTTAATTATATTTAATTATTAGTTTAAATATTTATTAATAATTATCGCTAAATATTTAAATATTTAAAATTATTTGAATTATTACATGAAATTAATTATTTATGATCTTTCAAAAATAAAGAAGTTGATAAAAAATTGATTTCGATTTTTAAATAAATTAAAAATATTTTGAAATGTTCTTATAAAATAAAAAATTTATATTTATATTAAAATATTAAAAAAAATATGTATATAAAAATATGTGAATGAGTATTAAAATCAAATTTTGAAAACTATTAACTTTTCTTTATAGATATAAGGAAAAAAGAAATAAAAGTTAAATATCATTTAAATGCATATATTCAATTTTTTTTGTTAAGTTATTTTTCAAGAAATATATTCATTTGTGCATCATTTTTTTTAAAATATTTAATTTTATATATTTAAATTTTTTAATATTTTAATTAATCATTTATTTGTTTTTCATGTATTTGCGCATTAATTTTCACTTTTAAAAGAAATCAAAGTACTAACATCGTAAAACAATTTATATATAAATAATTAATTTTTTAAAAGTTCTCTATTTTTGTTTTTGTTTTCATTTTTATTTTTCAACTTTAATTCGGCAAATAATATTCCCTCGGAATATATTCTGGTTTTGGACTATTCGATTCGATTCCAAGTAATTCTCCCATGAATGCAATATATGTGATCGCCAAACGTAGAGTTTCGATTCTCGAAAGCCGTTTTTCATAAGCGAAAGTTGGTACCTGAAGAATAATTGCCAAAAAATGATAAAAAACATAATGAATAATAATAAATAAAAGATAATTCTCATTAAAATATGAAAGTTTATTTTATAATTTAATATATCTATTATATATATATATATATATATATATATATATATATTGTATTATGGAAGTCAAAAACTAGTATAAAATATAAAATTTAAATTTAAATTATTAATTTCTAAAAATCAAATATATATATATGTGAAATGAAATATATGAATTTTTGGAAATATACATATAAACTCACTTTTCTACGTAATTTATCAAAGGCTTCATTCAAATTAAACATTCTTCGCCTTTCACGAATATTGGCTGCTCTTCTTTGTGAAACAGTTGCTACACGACGTCTTGGTTTCTTTGTAGTAGATGATGGAAGATTCGGAGATCTACCATTAGGTGTATAGCGACTAAAATTATTTTAATTAATACATAATTGATAAAATATTTTTGTTCTTTTAAAATTTAAAATTTTCCAGAGTTTAAAATCATTTTCTTAATTTATTATCATGCAAATTAAAAATATACTAAAAAAATATGTTTTATAATAATGAAATATAAAAATAATTACCTTTGATGTAATAATGCACAAGGTTGTCTATATAACCCATGTTCGTTTACGTGAGAATGTGAAGGAGGTGGTGCTTGGTATAAAACAGAACTGTCCCACATCGGATAGCTTCCAAGTTCGCCGCTGACGTATTGCGACATATCCGCTGTAATCACCTAATTCATTTACTTATGTTTATATTTATTTGCAGGCTGTTTTTTATCAATATAAAAAAAGAGATCATTAATTAATTATATTAAATATTATCATTTATTATATAATTAAAATTAAAAATTTAAAGAATCAAATATACTATCAAATGTTTAAAAAATATTAAGAAAAAGTGAAATTTTTCAATCATATAATACAAATATCATGATTCTGCTTAATTATTAAATATTATTCCGGAAAATATATTAATATAAATATATTAAACATATTTTCATGTATATATGTATTTCATATATGTATTTATATAGATATTGAAAAATTAAATCAATTTTGATTATTTATACTCATACTGGTGTTTGATTTCCATTAATCTCCCACAACGATTCGGTGTAGCTCATATCCCGGATTCTGTCCAGCGGCGAACGCAGGAAGAACACTTCGTTTCGTTTTTCAAGTTAAAAAAAAAACAATGAAGGAAAATAAAATGTTTGTCACTGGCACAACTGTCACCTTCAATCTGATTCCGAAGATATCCTCATCTATGAATTGAACTTCGAGATTTCGGTAAATTTCGAACCCGCCCCTTTTTCAAAGCAACCCTCTAAAACCACTGTTATTCACCATTCTTGAACGCTTGCGCCGTGATCTCTGCGTCCCATTGGAGCATTTCACCCTTAATCAGTTTAGGTGAAACACGATCATTGGATAGATAGTTATAAAGGGGTGGAGTTTTCGAGTAACCTTCATGATTTGCTTTGTTTCGTAGAAGTTGAGGGTTAAACAATATCAGGATTATCGACCGTGATATGAATGATATGTTAAAGATGAATAAACTTTTATATTTTTTTTTTAATCTTTTCTGAGTTCGTTTACTTCCTATTTTTCATTTTTTCATCACAACTATAAGATTAAAAAGATTTTATTTATATTCAATGCATATGATTACAATTTATTAAAAAGGAGATTAATATTTGTGAAAATGATAAAATCAGAGGAAAATATTTATTATTTTATTATTATTAAAATGTTTATAATTAAAAATTTACGTTTATTGTTTTTCTTAATTTTTATGGTAAAATTTTTAATATTATATATTTTGTATTTTTTGTTATATAATCTATAGTTATGCAGATTTACTTTTTATATGATATACTTTTTATATTTTATTACTTTTTATCTTTAAGTAAAAAGAATTATTTAATTCTTAATATGTTTAATCATTTTAATAATGATATTAAATGAAATGTATCATCTAGTTTTGTAATATTTAATATAGTTTTGTAATGTTTAACATATTAAATATAAATTTCATATATATTTTAAGTAAGCATTAAGTATTGAAAATTTATATTTACTAAAAAATAATCTAGAAAAATGATATAATACACAATATATAAATATATAATTTTTTTTCAAATAGTATAAAAATATTTAAATAATATATTTCATCAACAAAAAAGTTTTATTATAACAAATAAATTAATTTTTTATAAAGTGTAAATTAAAATATAAATCAATTTGTTAAGATATAAATTTTTTTATGATTATTTCTTTTATGATCATTTCTAAAATTATTACAAATAAAATTTTTTCCAATTTATTAAATTATTATTATTTCTTTATATCTATTTGAAGATAAATTGTTTCATAAATTAAGTTTCTAACAGGATCACTCAAAAGACCATGACAAAATCTTCTCAGAAGGGTAACATATTGTTAACCGAGGGAGTGCGTTCCCCCGAATTAATTAAATAGATATTAGCCGATTCACTTGACACTAAATTCTCCCTTTGAACGCGTATAAACATCCAGCATGCTCTCTGCGTGTCAAATCTCATTGTGTTTGCTTCAAGAGTTCGAGGGTGCATAAAGTTATTAATATTCGATCACAAGTAAGCAGATTTCTTATTAGGATCTCTTTTTGGTGTTATTTTTTCTTTGCCACAGTATTATTGTTGCATGTTTATCATCTCTATTTTGTTTTATTTTATTACTTTAAAGCATAATTTAATTAAATTCTTTTTTCTTTTCTTATTAAAAATAGAATTTTATTTTTTATTGAAATGACAATTTATCATTTATTTATTTATATTATACCAATACCTTTTTTTTCTATAATTTTTTTAATATAATTAGAAAACGAATAAATATATAAAATATATATAAAAAGAATTTTTAAATACTAGACAATAGACAATAAAATTATATCATAAAAGAAAAAAGATTTTTATTAAATTTATATAAATTAAATAATATATTAAATGCGTTATTATAATTGATAATATTTCTTATTTTATATTTGTTAATACGTAATATTAATAAATGTAATACATATTTGAAGAATGTTTTTTAAAAAATATGATATAATAAATTGAGAATTATTAATTTATCCAACATATATATATTTATATATATTGATTGTGAGGGTGGATCTTTAATTCGAATCTGGTAATATGTACTATATCCATAACTGCAAGCTGACGCTTTGGATCAATGCTTTGAGCGTCGGCGCTGAAATGCTTCATAGCAAAACTTCGAAGCTTTTCTAAAATAAAGGAATATAATAGGAATGTTTCTCATTATAAAATACATCAATCAAAATACAGAATAAAATAAAACATACTAAAAAAAGAATAAATATTATTATATATAATATAGATATATAATAACATAACATAATTACAATAAGTTCTAATAAATTCTAAAATGAATTTTTAAAAAATTTTATTTATTGTATAATTTTGTAAAATCATTTTATATGAGTTATAATAAATAAATATTCAACAATTAATGTTAATATTTTAAATTAATTTAATTGTAAAAAATGTTCATGTTATATCCTAAATCTATTTTAAATAAATATTATAAATGAATATAATTATATAGGATTTCTCAAAAATATGAACATCAATTAACTAGAAATTGTTGAGATAATAATCAAGCAATATTTTTTTTTGTAAAAACTTTTATTATAGTCTTATTAATAAATTATTAACAAAAAATATTAATCATGAAGCACCGTAAACTAATTAAGTAGATAACAATAGTATTAGGTATATATTGCTACGAAAAAATCCAAACAATATATATAAAAAAATCTGTTGAATATAATAAATATGTTTTTATCAAAAAAAAATTATATCGAATTATCTTTTCAGAAATAATAAATTAATTAATTGTTATTCGTATATAAATCTTATTTATATAGAATTTCTCTTCTTTTTTATCATTTCTTTCCTCTTTTACCATTTTTTTCATCCTCATTTTCTTTGTCATTTTTCTCTTTTGTTGTTTGTCATCATTCTCTTTTATTGTTCTTCTTCATCTTTTTTGTTCTCCTTCTCTTTTTTATCAATTCTTTCCCTCTTTTATCAATTTTTTCTCTTGCGTCTTTTATCAATTTCTCTTCTTGCCTTTCTCTGTTCTATTATTTATCATTTATTTGTTAGAAAAGTTTTATTCGGTTTTTTATATTAATTCGATATTCATTTCGATTTATTAATTCCTATAATAATTAGTTTATTCATTATTTCTAAATATAATATAATTCTTTTTTTTATAATTTTTTTTGATAAAAAAATATTCAATTAATTTAATTCAATTATATTCAAGAAACTTTCTACGATACATGTTACTTGAATTTATTTGTATTCTTATTTAACGCTAATTAATCTTGATTTGACTAATAGCGCTTCATGAGTAACTAATATTTTTTGATGGGTTGTTAATAAAAATCATAACGAAAGTTTTTGCAAAAAATATTACTTGAAATTATTTCAGAAATGTTCATATATTTTTATAATAATCATATTTTTGAAACATATTATATATTTCTGCATATATAATTAAATATTTTAAACAATGAAATAATGTCTATATTATAAATTATTATATTTATATAAATTAACATATAACATATAACATATAATATTTTATTTTTTAATATTTTATAATATTACAAATGGTATATTAGTTTTACTTAACATATCATATTATTTGATTATATATTTCATATCTATCAATTTATATAATATAAATTGTTCTATTTCTTTTTATATTTTAATTTTAGAAAAAATAATTGAGAAATAAGCAAAATGATGTAAAGAATATCAGAAATCAAATTTGGATTCATTTCATGGTGCACGTGTTCACATGATCTAATTTTGATGCGTTTCTAACAATGGATGCGCTTTCCGCAATAGGGTCACGCTATTGATGATAATTATGTAATTTCGTTACAGAGATTTCTATCTTTTTGAATAATATGTCATTTACAAATCAGATTTATTTCAGATTTATTTCTTGCTTATTAAAATAAAATTTATATAAAACTTTTTTGTTTATTTAATAAAATAAAAATAGCAATGAAAATTACAATGAATTTAAAAATTAATTATAAATTATAATTAATGATAATTAAAAATTATAATAAAATTTTATGAAACTATTTAATAAAGACAATAGATACACTTTTTTGAAGTCTTAAAGAATTCATAGCGATTTTTTTTTTTAACCAGTCATAATTTGTTTTAGTTAATAAAGTTTTTTATTAATTCACTTCAAGTAATTATTTTTGAATACATATTTTTCTTCAATTAGTAATTTGTGATCATCCTTCTTATTAACGTTGAAAATGAATCTATTTATATAGATATTTTTATAATAAATCGTTATTATTAAATCGAAACAGTTAAGTTTTCAAACTTATAATAATTTTTATATAAATTATACGTACATATTTTATTAACTGCTTATTTAAAACTACTTAATTAAAATGAATTAGATTTATAATTAGAATTTTTTATTATTCATGAATAAATTTTAATTTTTTAACTGTTACAATATTTAATTTTTATATGTTTTTATATTTCCTATTTTTTTATCACATTATGTCATTATAACATATTATATAAAAATTATTATAAATATTTTTGCAATTTTTATATAAAAATATATTCATTATTAACTAAAGAATTGTTAAAAAATTTAAATGTTTTTATTATTTACGTATTTATAGGGATGACCTATATAGAGTTTCAAAAATATAAATATAAGTATTTATTCAATGTTCAAAGAACTTCTGAGGTAAAGTAAAACATTAAATTTCAATAAAAATTTATACATATAAGTCTTTATTAGTACATAATATTTATATTATAAAATTTAATACAAGAAATGGATAAATAATCGATCAAATAAATAAATCAATTTTTGGTTATTGAACAAATGAATAACTATAAATTTTAATTTAATATGTAGTTATTAATCTGATTTCATTAATAAGATATTTTATAAGAAATTTAAAAAAATTGATATAAATGAGAATGTTATGATATAAGATATAAATTATTTTATCAATTAAAGAAATTTGCAAATGATAATTATCATGAACAATATCAAATTTAATTTCTATTTTTTTATTGTAATTTGGCATTTTGCATACATTTGTTTTACAACTTTCGATGTTAATAAGTACTAATAATTATATTCTTACATTGATATCATAATAAAATATTAATAAAAATATTTAAGATATACTAATGTTATTAGAAGTTATTAAAATACTTAAAATTAATTTGTATGTTTTATACCATAATAAATGCCTTATTATTTTAAACAAAATTTTAAATATACGTTATATGAATATTGAATGAAAAGTACTTAAAGCATTTTAAAATGATATTTTCTATATCTTACATCATTAAAATATTTCTGAATGATATCATTAAAATTAAAATTATTATAAAAATTTCAATCTTTTTTCATATCAATATAAATTTAAAATTTAAAATATTAAATTTAAAATTAATTTATGCATTATATTTGCAAAACAAAAATGCTGTCTCAGAATATATAAAATATACAAAAAAAAATTTCTAATTTTTTCAGAAAAAAGAAAATTTATATAAAGTTAAATACATATACTTTATAGTCATACATTTATATATAATGATTTTATTAATAAAATAAAATAATGATAAAAACAGTTAGGAACATAATAAATTTGATTCAAATAGCACCTTTATACATTTAGATTAATATAAAACCACAGTTATATATTTATATAGCTTTTCTATAATTTTTTAACAAGAAGCATTCTAAAATTATTCATCACAAAATATTTCTTCTATTTATTACATAGTTTATAAAATATTTACATCAATTTTTAAAATAAATATTTTATTATAAAACAATTATTGTTTTAATTATTGTAATTTGAGTTAATATTATAATCCATGATCTTTATACATTCATATGAATTTTTCAATAATAATGTTCGTTTTATATCTCAATAAAATTAAAAAAAAAATTAATATTAAAATTTAAATAGTATATTCATATTACTATAATATTACTATAATATTTTTGCAGTTAAAAAAATAATTTAATGAAAAATATGTCATTATTTATATGATATATATCTTTTAAATATTGAAAAAAAATAATACTTCTATGCATATAATATGAAAAAAACTTAAAAAATTTTTTTTCGTATCAATTTAACAAATTAAATATATTTTAAATTTGTCAAGTCATAAAAAGTTATATAATTTTTATTTCATATCTGATTAATAAAAAATCTTGTAACATATAAAAAATTTAAATTTCAATAATTTTCAAATAAACTTTTTGAGACAGATTTTTGATAAAAAACATTTTTCTTTTAAGTTCTAATTTGTTTTACATTTTAACATTGCATATATATTATCTACAATAATATTATTATACTAATACAAGAAATGTCATGAAATTTAAAAATAATTTAGTATACATAAAGTTTTTATAAGTACACTATTGAACATGAGAAACTATTATTATATATAACATTGTTTTAAGTTTGATATTTTCTCTTAATAAGCAGTTTTGAATATATTTTTTATTTTTAAATGATATTGAATATTCCTATATTGAAAAAAATTTTTTTAATGTTGCAATGTCATCATATTATATATCTTAATTATTAGAAATAACAATCTTAACAAAAGGTAAAATATTATAAAAGTAAAGTATATTAAAGAAAATTTTGTTAAAAAATGCAAAATATTTTTCTTTTCATTTACATACTTAATACTTAGATCAAATAATATAAATTTTGATTTGTTTGATTCCTTTATAATATTTAATTATGTTTATGTTTTAACGATATTATATATAATAACTTATTTTTCTTATAGAAACCGATTTGACAAATAAATTCTGATAATTTCTTAAAAGAAATATTTTCAGGGATTAAATTTTTCTTTTTTTTCATCTTGAA
Source organism: Apis cerana (assembly GCF_029169275.1). Classification (NCBI taxonomy): domain Eukaryota; kingdom Metazoa; phylum Arthropoda; class Insecta; order Hymenoptera; family Apidae; genus Apis; species Apis cerana. Next base: position 6,202,988 of record NC_083865.1, on the reverse strand, counting down.
CATTAAAGCCTATTGTCACACTAGAGCTACTTGTTATACTGCTAGCTAATGTCAGAATTGGTTCCTCAGATTTCATTTCTATTGAAAACGGATCTTTTGATTCCATCATGCTTTGCTTCCAATTTTCCAAGTCCTTATCTGACATGTTTGAAAGAGAACTTAATTTTGATGTACATTTATAACTATAATTTGTCTCAGATTTTTGTGTTGAAGTTTTTGGCATAGAAACACTTTGAGATCGAGAAAAATTTTTTCTTTTGCAACTATTGAAAGAATGAGGTTTTTTCTGTTCATATACAGTTTCATTACTATCTCTGTTCTTTTGTACTTTTTCTGCATTAGAAGATTCAGTTTTTTGAAATACAGATGTTTTTATTTTGTCTATATTATCTATTTCTTTAATTCTGACATCTTCGTCTGATATTTCCATGCTTTCAACGAGAAATCTAAAAGAAAATGCAATTAAAATAATTTAAAATCATAAAAAAAAATATCGTTTTTAACAAAATATTTACCTTCCAATTTTTTTATAACCACTACTAGATTTTGTACTTAAATTTTCTTTTTGTTCGAATATTTGTTTGACATCTTGTTTTTTTTGTTCTTCAGTTTGTTTTAAAGTTATTGTATGATCCTCATCATCATCCATATTATCAATAGGAAGATTATCAGTACGCATGATTTTTTCTAAATTACTAGTGAAACCTGCTCCAAAACCACAGTTTCGTATTTGTCCATCTTCATTGCTATAATAATCAGTATATGATACGCTACCACGACTTTCTCTATGTTCTTGATCTATATTTATACAAAATTCATTAAAATCTACATCAAGACATGGAGTTGTAGGATATTTATGACCTGTATTAAATGATTGTGCTCTATAAACATAAAAATAAATTTATTTTTCATGTATTATTCATTTTTTTAAATTTATGAATTAAATTTATTAATAATTAAATTTTAATTACCCATCATTACTGATTAGACTTATAGACATACTACACTCTCCTGTTGAAGTTGGTGCAGGAGATGAAGGTTCAGAAGAGAGAAATGATTGTGGTTCGCTACTCCATCCAGTACCTAAATCATTTAATACTAAATTTAATATTCATAATATTTATAATATTTCATATTAAATAATTTATTAACAAATTAATTTATTGTTAAATTAAAAATTAAATAAAATATACATAAATATATATATTACAATACATAAAATTATAGCAACATCAAAGAATATATTTCTGCCACAGAATGTTAAATTTTTATATTATTACAATTAGAACTATTACTTTCGAGACTTCTAATAGAATTACTTTGTATATAACACTTACTATTAGGACTGGTTGGTGATAACTGATTTCTTATATCACAAGATTCTCCATCATTAGAAGATTTATATTGTATTGGAGTTGGCGCAATATACCTAAGAAGAAAATCAATCATTCTATTTTTATAATATATGTAATTGGAAAAAGAATAAAAAAAAAATTTAATTCTAGAAAAAATCATTTTTTATTAATATGATGATGAACAAGAAAAAAGAAAAGAAAAAAACTTAATACTCACAATGATGGTTTACTTAATTTCTTACGGTACCTGACAGCTTCCAAGTCGGAAGAGTGGTACTCGCGATTGATTCCTCCAATATTGAGATTTTGATTAACTGACTCATGCGTTGATCCACCAGGAGAAGAATATTTTGGAGGTGAAGAAGCAGGTGTTCGAAACAAAGGAGCACTAGTCATCATTTCCAGAAAGGAATCCAACTGACGCAATGACAATGCATTATGAAGAGTTTCCAAAGGTCTTATTGGTGGTACACCACCAAAACCTTCTATTGCTAATGAATATAAAATTAAATTAGCTTATGAATAAAAATATTATTATATATTTTAATAGTATATACCAATAAAAATACTAATTTTAAAATCAAGTAAAGTTCAAAAAAAAAAAAGAAAAAGCTAAAACTCACCTGCAACAGCAGAAGCATGAGGAGGCACCATATCCTTAAGATTTGGAGCACTAGACGATCCACTAATAACAGCTGTGCTGAATAAACTGTTCGCTGATCCAGTCAACTTCTTGTTGACGTTGTAGCCCAACAGCTTGAAATAACTCATCTGTCCGGAGATACTGTGACGGTGGCGCCTTGCTGTGCAGGTAGGGTCAGGTTGAATGATCGAAGGTCGTGTGTCTGGAGATGAGAAGGATCGTTGAGGCTGGAGTCGGGAAAATGGTTCACATGGATTCTTGGAACAATGGTTATACTTATGAGGAATATCGTGGTCATTATGAATATTATTATCGTGCTTTGGGAACATATGATAAAGCATACTATTATGATCTGGTGCATATACCAGGTCTCTGTGCCATTGGAGATTCAAATTAAGATAAGACCAACATTTATATATTTTTGAACAATTAAGTCTTTCACCATACTTATTTGAATAAATTGTATCGATACAAGAAAAAACATCATACCTCAAATTAAGACAGAATAACTTTTTAATTGCGATATATTCTACTATTACACTGCCACCATTGAATGTTCATCGCGTTATATTTTTGTTAAATCTCCACTTCTCTTTCTTTTTGATATTGCCTTTTAAATAATGCATATGCACGGAAGAATGATCAAATCTAAATAAAAAGACTGTCTTTCAAGGAATGTAGGAAATCTATCTTTTAAATAAACAAAGGATAAATTAGTGATTTATTTAAATTATATGATATTATAAATTAATGATTTAATTGGAAGATTTCTTTAAAATTCCTACAATTATTATCAAAAGAGATATTACGAGGAATACAATTGGAATCTGCATTTTTCTGCAGATTTAAATAACAGGAATAATTGAAAAACTTATGCGAAAGCGAGCGTGTGAAATAAACATCAAAATTAAAATGTTCAACAAGTGGAAAATCTTTGCTTTTTAGAATCAGCTCCGAAATATTACAGTTATAACAAAAATATTTGGATATGTAACGTAACAAAGAATAAGAACGTTTTTCTACTGTAATTTGCCCCAATGTGGATGTCACTGTTTTTGGGATTCTTTCATGCAAAAATAACGAGAAAAGAAATTTTAGCCACGAATTACTTGGCGACAGTTTCGAAGAATCGATTAACTCACCGCTACGCTCAATCCCAGGAAGAATCATTTCTGAATGAGAACGTCCATATTTTTTATTTTGGGAATGTGGATTAAAATCATCGGGCTGTTTAGCATTAGCATCGAGATACGAAGAACGAATCGTAGGGACCGGAAACATGATATTTGTTACGTCGGAGATCCGGCTGTTCGGTGAAATCAGAGGAGATGTATGTAAAGTCACCAAAGGTGTTGAGTTCAGAATGGATGTTTCTATCGAAGGAACTGGAAACTCCGGTGAACTGAAGGAATGCGGTAGACTCAGCAATTTTTGCACTGGCACGTTTAGCGAAACCTGGCCAGATCTTTCTAAATGCCATTGCTCTGTTACATGCTTTTCTGTATTGTGTATATTGCATGCATAATTTCAATGATATAATTCGATGATATAAAAGAGAGAACGGTGCAATTAAAATGAACGAATGATGACAATGTAACAGCAGGATTAGGTATAAAGGAAGGAAAGAAAAGAAAAGAAAAGAAACAGATGATTAAATAATAAACCCATCACCATCGAAATCAAAATAATATTGGCAAGAACCTTTGGTCACGTCGTCGGTAATAAAATTAAAACTACTGAGATTTTACTATTACTATAATAAAAAAATTCATTGAAATATTTAAGATTCTTAAAAATAAATAGTAATTTTAAGAATAATAATAGATTTTAAAAATAATTTTTAATATTGAATATTTTATTAAAGAGTATAGAATACTTTAAACATTCAACAATTTTTTTTAAATAATATTTTTTTTAAATAATAATCTATAAACTTAGAATCAAAGATGATTAATTATATTATAAGAATTCGACGTTGCAGACGACGTTTTTAATGAAAAGATTCATTACCAACGGAGGAATAAAACTGAAAAAAATACACTGGAACAGAACGACATATACTTCAACTTATTTGCGCTTAGAAGACATAAATTTGGTTAGTGTTATACACCCATGGCACACGATAGCCATGCAACCAGTAAGCCAACTAGACAACAATTAAAATTTATGAATTTTATTAATAATTTAATATTATTATGATTTTATACGATGATGATGATGATTAAAAATAAAAAATTTAATGATAATTGTTTCAATTATTTATTATTTCATTTGTAACATTTGTATTCCAATTTTTTCAAATAAATCGAATTTGTGCTTAGAATTTCTAATAATAAATTAAACTTTTGATAATATGTAAAAAATAAAAATTTAACAAAAAACTATTATATTAAATAAAAAAAATTATTTTTATTGTTTCTATATAAAAAAAAATTAAGATTAAAATAAAATTCTTTCTTTTAAAAGAAATTTATATGAAATTTCTATTCATATTTTATATTCATATATATTTTATAAGTACTATATTTATATAAGATCAATACTTCTATTTTTTGTTTAGTTTTTGTACTGTTTATATTATATTTCTGTAATATAACAATAAACAAAGTAAAAAAAAATAATAAATTCATAATAATAAATTTAAAATCATAAAAAATATTAAAATTAAATATAACTATATAACATTAACAGATATGAAGATATGAAGAAAAAGCTGTGATATGATTTTAGAAAATAACTAAGCACTAATCAACTGCAAATTTTAATGGAATAATGATTTAGGAATAAAGGAATTAGGATGACGGCTGAATGAATTACACTAATTGTCAAAGTGTAATGCAAACAGTCGTCCGCATAAATTAGTTGGCTTCCACGCGCACAACTATCGCTGAGCAAAGAGTTATTTCAACTGAATTTTCCTATTTCCATCTAATGTTGCATCTCTTTGTTAATTTTATTTTTAGTTATTTAATACATTAGTTATTCAATAACATTAATTCTCTTTCTTTATGCAATATGATTTTAATTGGATATTTATCTATTAAATTGATAAGAATTTTATAATATTACAATATTTAGAACAATAATAAACTTCTTTTATACATTATACATAGAACTAAATAAATACAAAAAAAAAAAATGATAAATATATAAGGTAATTTTGCAATTTGATGATTTTTCTTAATTTTGATCATTTAATTTTTTTTTTAAAGCTTTATTTTTAAAGCATTAATAAAAGAAGAAATTAGACGAAAAAATTGGAAAAAATATTATTAAGGATCTTGCAATAAAATAAAAATTTATTGTAGATTAAATTGTCAATATGTTTTTTCTCGAATTTAAAAAAATCTTTACTTATAGCATTTACTTATTTTTTTAAAAATCTTCTGATTGATTTTTTTTATTTCTTAAAGATAAAATAAAACTTTAAAAAAAAATTAGAATCAAATAATTAAAATTGAGAAAAGTCACTAAATTAGAGAAATATTACGAATATCATAAAAAATAATATTAAGGATTAAAATATATAAAATTAAGGATTAGGTATGATATTGAAAAGCATCTATGATAAATGGGTGCATTGATAATAAAATATATATAAATATAACTATTCATAATAAAATAATTTTAACAAAAAAATATATTTTTATATTTTATAGAAAAAAATAAAAGATGCAAGTTACAGTGATTAGCAACTACAAAAATTACTATCTCAAAAGCATAGAATAATTTTAATAATCAACTAAATAATTAAATCTTTCTTTATTATAAAAATAAATAAATAAAAAAAAAGTTTATAAATTCTTATTATATTATGATGATATAAAATGTCAAAAATTCAAATAAAAATTCTATAATGATTACCTATGATAAAATAATATATTATAATTTACTGAAATTATAATAGAAACTTTATACATACGAAACATACCTTCTTTGTTTACAGCGTCCAAGCTCTGATACTGCAGCTTGTCCGCAGCTATAAAAAAAGGCACAAAAAACACCAGATTTTCTAATGAAATCTGAGTATTTATGTTAATCATAAATATTCAAGAAACAAAATTACAAATTAATATATAATGTTTTTACAATATAATACTGTATTTATATTGCTAAATTATTAATTTTATGACACTACTATTCACATTTCTTTTTTGTTAAATATCACTGTCATGCATAATTAAAAAAAATATTAGAATAGATTTGTTATTATAAATAAAATATGTACATTAGTCTTAAAATATTAAATAATATAAATAATTATAAAATAATATATTACCTTTTTCGGGTTTGTCTTGTCTTTGATGATCATAACTGCGAGCACGTGGTTCAACTATTGTTCCTCTTTCTGTATCACGTCGTTGACGTTGACTTGCAGCTAATTGACTACCAAGTCTTGCTGCTTCGTGACCAGCTACAGTTCTAGCACTAAATATTATAAAAGTTATTGAATTAAAAAAAAAAATGACACGATATAAATATTTTATATAAAAAATATTTATTTGATCCAGATTCTTAAAACTGACTTCATTAAAAATTTATGAAAAAAAATTCATTAAATTTATATACCTTATTGGAATTGGTGCAGAACTCTGTAAAAAGCCACTATCAAATGGTTCATCCATCATATTAGGATGTAAATCCATCATATCAATTGCTTTACTAGTTGTTGGACTATCTATTATTGCATCTACAGTATCTGTCTCCATTGTTGATGGAGGTGTTTCCTAAGTATCACATAAAAGATATTACACTTATTTATAATTTTAATTAAAGATATTTATACATACAGATTGTAATGGTGGATTCATAAAATCATCTTCTAAAATTCCCAATTCTACATCTTCTTCTTCTATTCGAGTGCTACATTGTGAAATGGTATCTTGAGCAGAACCACCACTTTCACCCTAAAAATATTTGTAGTCCTATATATTCTAGTTCTATATTCAAAAATATTTTTATGATCACATAAAATGAAAGTGTTAAAATTTACTTACTACATTATGACTACTTTCATTGCGTGAATGAGGTCTGAAACCTGGCCCTGGTGGTAAATTCTTTTGCACACAACAATTTACACCAGGACTGAAATGTAATTCAACATGAAAACGTTCTTCACTACTAGGATCTTTAGTTGGATCTTCATACAACATAACTACAATTTGAGACATATAATTTAATTCAGAAACCATGCTAACGTACTCCATAGCTCGGCGCCATTGTTCATCTTTCATAACCTATATAATTTATATTAATTAATATCTTTTTATACATATATTATATAAAATAATTGTATAGATATATACATCAAGTAAACCGCCATAACGCAGAACAGTGAGCAGAGAATGCACGTGACTTTCACTTGTGAAATAAAGTCGCGTGCGCACATGTCGACCAGGACTAGAAACACCATGGGAGTATCTAAAATATATAATAAAATATTATATTTTATTTATAATATATTATAAATTATATTCATACATTATTATAAAAATTTAATTTTACCTTGGATTAAGCCTATTGACTGTTTCTTCTCCGGATTCCTCGATATTTCTCTGCAAATCTGCTCTTATTTTTTTTAAAAGTGGAGTGCAAATACCTTGACCTATAGTGAGCTTCTCTTGTACTGTTAATCCATATTCCTATAAAAAATTAAAATTAAATTTCTTCATTTTTTGAAAAATAAAAAATATTGAGATTTTTACCTGTGGTATTACAATATCTGCTAAATATTTAGAATAAATATATAATTCTTCTGCATGTTCAAATTGTAATGTATGGTTATTATGTTGTAAATCATATTTTATACAATCATAAATATCTGGAATTTTTGATATATCAAATCTCTTATTTTTAGTACAAAAATCTTTTTCAATTTTTCCCCATCGACGACCCATTAATTCCCAAGTTTCACCATGATAAAGAATTGCATCTAAATATGTTGAATAAATAAATATAAATAAGTATAATTTTATAATGACAATTATATATGAAGTAAATATGAATTATATATGAAATCATACCTTTGGTTTTAGGATCGTCTTTTTTAATACGAACAATATCCATTAGCTTCTGAATCAAAGTATGAACATGTTGACAACAACGAACAGGATTTTTAACAAAATCCATTGCTGCATTGATACTTAATGCATTACCAGGATTTATTTGTTCTCTATCTTCATGTGTAAATTCTCGATCTTGTTGTAATAATTCATGTAATCGTGTTTTTACCCTATAAAAATCTATAGTTAGAATTTATTTAAAATTTTATAATAATACTTATGTAGGTTGTCTTACATACATATTCTGATATTTACTACTGTCACAATCATTGTCCAACAAGCCATTAGTATTAGCACTTTTTACCATTTGTACTAATATAGGTGTTAATTCACCTTCCAATGCGAGTAAACCTTTTGCAAAAGCTGCAGCAGTCATTTGAACTCTTCCTTCATCACTTGCATAAATTTTCAAGTCATGTCGAAATGTTGAATGAAGTCTAAGCAATCCTAAACCTTGTGCTCCAGCATAATCACCTACATATGTGTAATAATAATATTTCAGAAAAATATAATAAAAATGAAATATATTTTTCATTTTCAATAAACATAAGATATGATTTTATTAGGTGATTTATGTTTTGTTAAAACGATTATAAAAATCATTAATTTTTACGTTAATCATTAATCAATTATCAATTTATTTGCATAAAAATAATCTTAATTAAATGTAAAAATATGATTTTTTTAGATGTTAAACATTGCTATGTTTTACTTTTTATTAATACTTTTTTAAATAATATTAAAAAATAATATTTATAAAGTGAAAATATATTTAAAATTGTTTATAATAATAAAAATTGTAATAATATATAGAAATTTATAATATGTTTGTGTGTGTGTGCGCGCGTATGTAGGATGGTAACTGCATGAATGAAAACTTATTGGAAAAAAAAATAGATCTGATAAACATTTAAGGCAAAAAAATAAATAAAAAGCAACTAGCTTAAACAATAAAGCATTTCAATGCAATAAAATGAAATATACATTGAATTAACATAGAAATAGCATTTTTTAATTTTATTTTTTGATACTTTTTGAGCTATTATATTTTGTCAATTTGTAAATAATAAAAATTTTTTAAAAAAATTTATTATTACTTCAGAATGACTATTTCCATGTATCTATAGCACAATCTACATATAACTACAAAAAAGCATTGATTCAAAATAAAAAGTTACCGTGATTTGGTAACATCTCTGAGTCTTCCTCTGAAATAATATTTGAAATTATCTATGAATCAAAGATTTTTGTAAAAATATAAGATATTTATTATTCTTCAATCAAAATTAAATTTGAATAAAAAATTAAATCAAAAATTGAATTAAAAGTTTAAAATTTTGTACATATTATATTTCTGTCTTTTAATAGAATAATAATAGAATATTAATAAATTATATATTCCATTAAATAAGTTAAAGAAGTTAAATATATCTAACTATTTAAATATATATAAATTCTATTTCAATTAAATTCTTTTATATATCTATTTATATATATCTATTTATATATTAAGCATTGCAGATAAAGTGAACATAACAAAAGATTTTTATATATTATTTTATCTATTTTTTTTTCTTATTATATATATATATTTTTTTAAATAGTTTTCTTTAAATATTAAATATAATAAGTGTATGTATAAAGTTAAAATTTCTTTTATCTTTTTCCAAAATATATAAACACACTTTTTAAAAGAATTTAGAATTTAGAATATTTAGAATTCATATTAATTACTTCATATTAATTAATGAAATTATTATTATTAATGAAATTAATAATTTTTATTTAATAATATTTTATTTAATAATTAATTAATGTATTCAAGAAAAATAATGGATTATGAATGAGATCAAAAGAGTAGAAATATGACCATTTAAAAGTTTTTTGTTTTTTATAAAATCTTTTTTTGTCTTAAAAAGAAAAAAAAAACATATGTATATATGTACTTGCTATTATAGATTAATTTGATAAAATAAAAAAATTTTCATAAAATGTTAAATTCACTCTTATTATCTGCAATATCTTATACTCAATTTTGAGCAGTTGAAAATGATAAGATCAACCAGAATTCAGCCAATATATAAAACTTATTGAACAAACAATCTCATTATAATTTAAGAATAAGCATGATAAGCATATGAATATAAGATACGAACCACTAAGGTGTCTACCTTGACCACCAGGATACATGCAACGAAATATTCTTCCTAATTCTTCCGCCTGAATACGGCCAGCTGGTGTTAATTCTCCACCCCATTTCAATATCAATACAAGAGATGGTTCTCCAAGTCGATCTAACAAAAATAAGATTATAATAATATTATTTACATAATTAAAATAAAAAATAAGTAATCAAACTACTTATCATATTTTATTGGTTTTAAAAATAAAAAAAAGTCATTTAAATATAGATTTGAAAATTATTTTTTTTCGAAATATAATCACTCTCTAAAAAAATAAAATGATTATATTTATTATAACAAAGTTATTATAACAAACTGAAATCATTCTAATACAATAATTGAAAAACTTTATAAAAAATTACGGAAAAGATTGATTTTTTCAGATTATATATATAATTAATACAATTGCACTAATATAATTAAAACTAATATTTTTTTAATAGAAAAAACATCTACATGCTATAAAAATCTACACCAATAATCAATTCATTAAATATTCTTTCTTGAATAAAGCTTCCAAAGTAAAACAAATTTCGAGATATAACTACATTTTATTTATGACAAAAAACTATAAGGACGCTTATATAAAAAAATTACTTCCTTTTGCAATAATACACATATTGCATTAATATTCTAAAAACGAAAACAATAAAAAATTTCTTGTTTCATATTTCATTACATATATTAATAATCTGGTTAAATTTACATAAATATTTTAAATTTTTATTTATAAATATTTAATTTACAATAATAATGATATTATGGTATAATAATTTGATAACATTAAAAAATTAAATTATGACAAAATTTGAAATATATCAGAAATTTTTTAAGAAATTTTCAACAAACAAAAATTTTAATGTAAAGTAGTCAAATATTATTGCAGAAAGAAATTATTTTTAGCATTTTTTTTAATTATATTTTAAACATTTCTATAATGATTTACCATAAACAAAAAAAATTTATATCTTTAAAAGAAAAAATTTCCGAAGTTTATAATTTTTTTTCAAATTTAAAAAATATAAGATATGAAAATATAGATAAAGTAAAGATATTTGAAGATACTAGAAAGTTTAACTATATATTTCTAAAATACTTTATATATCTCTTAAATACATTTTATATTCAATACCATCATCTGATGAACTTCCTCTGGGTCGACCTCTTGGCTGATATTTCATTTGCACTTTGCGATTTATTCCTGAGAAATGGCCATACCTAAAAAATAATTTATATATATAATTATTTCAAATAAATAAAAAATTTAATTTTATTTAATCTACTATATACCTTTCTAAATATTATATATATATATATATTATTTACATATTATATTTACATTTCTAAAACACTTTTCAATTGTTCTAATTTTCCTTGTTTTTCTTCTAATTCTGGTCCAGCTGCACGATGTTGTATTTCAGCTAATAAACTACGTGCAGTATCCAATATTTCTTGCAACTGTTTAGGTCTTTTTAATTTAATATGACCATGTTTATAACCGTCATATTTTGCAAATATCTCAAAAAATCTATATCAAATAAAATAAATGCTTTAATTATATGTAATATATTTTTAAAATATATACTTACTTCGGATGACGAACTTCTACTTTCATCTTTTGTTTCGGCGTTCGATCTCCATGTCTTATAACAGCAACCACGCATCGTAATTCCATCCTATAATGTATAAAAACATTAATGTAATCTTAATGTAAAAAAATAATTTAAAAACATTGATATAAAATTGAATTACATCTTTCCAAATGTAGTAGGTACAATAGGTGGATCATCCAGTTGAAAAGGAACACTCCATGGTATATGTAAAGTGGGTGCCAATTCTCTTAAAATCATATTTCCCAAAATTTTTGCACAATCATCATAATATTTATTAGAATTTTTTACAAAACTAAATCCATTTACATCACACACAAATGACTGGCCATTTGCTCTAAATAAAAATTACATATTATATAATTAAATTATCAAACTATTTCTTTTAATTTTACTACACATAAAATTCAATATACCTAAGTAAATCAAAACCACAAACAGTTTGTTTGAAAGCTAAACACACTTTTCTGCTAATTAATTTTTCAGCATTACTTAATATAACCGGATATCGAATTTCTTTTCCTTCTGAATCTCTTTCGACTTTACCATCCAAAGCAGGACTTTTTCTTGCTTCTGCATGAGCATAATCTGGACCCACAGTATAAACTTTAACATCTGTACCATCAGTTGGCATGAAATCTTCATAAATGTAAGAACCAGTTTTACGGACTCTAGATTCTGGTGAATAAACACTACTACGACTTCCAATCTAAAAAAACATATATAAAAAATTTTTTTTTTAACTATAAATTCAAGTTTTAATTATTTCAAATAAACAAAAAATTTAATTTTATTTAATCTACTATGTACCTTTCTAAATAATCTTTGACTGCCACCACCTGCAGATGTAGGATAATAAATATAAATGTTATGATCCTCTGCAGATACTGGTTTTTCTACAAATGGTTTATTGAATGTAACACCATTGACTTCCACATGATCTTCTGATTCCACCAATTCATGATCTAAAATAAATTTTCTATTTGTACACCTATTTGTACAATATAAAAGTATAAAAACATAAAAATATATATAGTATACGTTTTGGATCAGATGAGTCCCTATCGAGGACAGCATATCTTGGAATTTCAATTCCTTCACTTTCTAAAATAGCATAAACTCTTCTACGATCCTATTAAATATAAAATTAATATTATGTAAAAAAATTAATTTTAACAATATTTATCAATACTTATCACATATTACATACTTGAATATCATATTGCATTGGTAAATTATTAATGATAAAAGGATTTCTAAGATTAGCATAATTTATAGCTTTATCAAGAGGAAAACCTTTACTATGGAAACTTATTAAACAATCAACAATTGGCCAATCTTCTACAGACTCCTGTAAATAAATTCATATTTTTTTTATATAAAAATTAAAATATTTCTTATTTTCTACTAATATTACCTTTAAAATAACTTCTTCAGGAAATACTACTATTTTAATATATTCAAATTCTTCTAATCTTGTTAAAATTTCTTTCATTGGTTTACTCTGAGATTTTTTTGCCATCGCACAGATTCCAACCAAAACTTGTTTTCCTTCTCCTTCCAAATCGCTTCCACCCATGCATCCATCATCATTGCTACACCCGTCCGACAGTTCGGCCTAAATGAAAATTTATTTACTAATAGTTTTGTTTATTTATTGACTAATAATTATGTAATTTTTATTGTTCTAGTTTATTTCTATATTCTCTCAAAAATATTATAAAAATTTATATTATAAAAATATTATAAAAAGAATCTAACAGTAAAAAAAAAATTCAATGAGAATCATTACAATACTACATATTCAAATCTATATTTTTAATATCAAAAATAAACATAATTATAATAAAAATAAATATCAATTAATATTTTAATGATATGCATTATATTATTTTTTCATTTATTTTTTATATAAAATTTTATAAATATAATTTTTATAATCATTACAATATTATTTTATGCAAATAATTAAAAATAAATTATTATAAACTATATATATTTTGTATCTCAAATTTTATAATATTTTATAAAACAAATAGGAATTTTTTAATATTTAAATTTTTCATAAAATAAAATATAAATTTCATTAAATAAAAATATTTTATCTGAACATTTATTAAATATTATGAATATAAAAAAAAAAATATCTATTATCTTGTTATTAAATCTTGTCATCTATTTATTTATAATTTTTTATTATTTTTATTTGTTTTATCATTATCATCTGTGCATTGAACTAAAAATAAATAGAATGGATTAATAAAATTTGATTAAAAATAAGAAAAAATTGATTAAAAATAAAAAATAAAAAGGAATCTGAAATATATGACTAATATAGTAATATAGAATTATAATATATATATAGAAGATATAGAAAAATCTTTCTGCATATTAACATTTTCTTTTATTTTATTAATATTTATCAATTGTAAATTTTATATGATGAGAATTTCAGCAATGTTAATTGAATACTTAAAAAGTAATGTATAAAAAATTATAATTATTTTATAAACATTTGAATGAATAAAAACAATATAAAGATTATTTTTTTATAATTTTCAAAATTTTATATTTAAATTTAATTTTAAATTTATATAAAATATTTAAATTTAATAATGGGAAATAACTAATAAATTAATTGAGAGAAACTCTACCATCATTTGCCAATACGGTTCTGCTTCATTATCATAATCAAAAATGTAGACATCAGGAATTGTTGTAGACGACAAAGAATTTATATTTTCCATTATAAACTTAAAATATCATAAATAATTAATATAATAGCAATAATTAATATGATAGCAAAGAATAATGAATGAATAATATTATCAAAATATAAAAATATAATTCATATTCATCTTAAAATTAATATAATATGGAAATATATGTTAAATATATGTTATATATCATATAGAATAATAAGAATATCAAAAATTACTATCATATTAAAAAACATTTATAAATATTTATAGACTATTTTTTTTATAAACTATTTTTTTTTAATTTAATTTAATTCATATATATTCTATTTATAGCCTTAAAAAATCTGCAATATATTATATTAGTATACTAATATATTACATTAACATTAACATTAAATAGTTCAATTAATATATTTAATAGTAACAATTAACATTATCATATCATCATATCATCATCATATACATATATTCAGTCAATTGACTTCTGTTATTAATTAATTCAATTCACAATGATTATATTACATATAATTATAATACATATATTACATAAACACTATTAAATTTATTATCTATACCATTAAATTAAACATTTTTTTATATATTTATATTAATGGATATTCAGTAATAAAATTAATATAATAATTATTACACAAAATAAAATTTATGTAACTTTAGAAGTACAAAGTACATTTAACAAGTACATAATTTATTTTTAGATTACTGAATAACTAAAGTGTGCATATTCATGAGTCATCAAGTTATTTAAAAGCAGTTAACTGATTAAATAAATATATCATTGTATTTAATGAAATATGTTTTGATATATTGTTGAATTTAAATTATTTAATAAATATAATTTAATATAAAATTTATTGGAAAAAATAACACACACACACACATATATATATATAAATATTATGAAACCATATAAAATAATTTTTTTAATAAAATAGTTTTCTAACTTTTGTTATATAATATATATTAATTCAAAATAAAACAATGATATGAAATAATGTATTTTTTTCCTTGAAATATTTATTTTTATATATTTTATTTTTTATTATCTATTTTAAACACATTATTTGCAGACATATATGAAAAATAAATTTTATAAAATCTTAACATTATAGAATCCTTTTTTTAATAATGTAAATATAAATTCACATTTAAATTTACATTAATAACAAGTTTTTTACAAATTACATTAATTAATTAATTTATTATTAATAAAATAATTGATTTACTTTTAATAAATAATAAATTTTTAATAAATTTATTTTTAATAAATAATATAAAAACTTACTCTTTTTGATGAACGATATATAGAAGAAGCTACAGGACCCACAAGGGTTGATTGCACAGTATTTAAATCCCCTACATAGAAAATTGGTCGACTGGCACTCCGTAGACCCTATTAATTAATTATTACTTGTCAGAAACCTAAATTTCTAATAATTTTTTGAATAAATTTATTTATTATTTTTATTATTATTTTAAATTAATTAATAAGATCATTTGATTATTATTTATTTTTATAATTATTTGTTATATACATTTATTAAAAATTAATTTCATTAAATTAAAATAAATTAAAAATTAATAAGAAATAATTATATATTCAAAAAAGTTTTTTCTAAAAAGATTTATTTTAATATTATTGGTAAAAAATTGAAAGTTATAAATTATTAAAATAAATTATTAAAATAATATTAATTATTTTATAAAAATAAATTATTATTTTATAAACAAAAAATATTTCTATTTACCTGATAACCATGTTCCAATTCAGTGTAAGACATGACAGAACAGGTTTCATTGAGAAAAGAAAAACAGTTTCAGTTTGAATTTAGAAAATCCACTATATCCTGAAATAATTAAATCATTAAGTAAAATTAATAAATTAACAATTATAGTTAAATTTTCAAATAATTATTTTTAAATACATATAATATATAACATATAAAAAGAATCTAAACAAATGTATATAATTATTATAATATTTATATGTATATAATTTCAAACTGAAAGAGAAATAGATTTTAATGCATTAATTATATTATCTAAATATTATTTAAATTTACATCTTATTTATAACTTGCATTTAATTAAAATATGATAAAAAAAATAATGTAACCTCGATTACATTTTTGTATTTTTAACAATAATTAATATTTAATTATTTCATAATAAATCAATATATATTCAACACATAAAATAGTAGTAAATATGAATTAATTCTACATAATGTTACAATTGATGATATGTTACAATTTATTTTGTTTTTTTCTTTTTCAATATAACTTTGATGATTTTAATTAAACTTACCAATTCCAGATTTAAATCAATTCAAAAACTTTAGACTAAGAACGAGAAAGCAAAAATAATAAATAATATCCAATCTTTAGTTAATTAATCAAAAATTTTCATTAGTATTCTTCAATTTTCGGACATCTTGTCAAACTTAAACTCGATCTCTCGTAACATTCAAAGATCGACCATCCGGTTAAGTATACAAATCGATATTTTACATTTTATAAAATATTTAAATAAAATATTAAAAATAATTACTAATTACAAAATTGAATCAACTTGTTAAAAAAATCTATGTTTTATAAATATTTATTTATAAAATATAAGAATCAATATATAAAGATTAGCAATTTGTTGTATGCATTTATTTAAAGTTCACTTATAAAACATTATTGCATATTTACATTATAATAATTTTGCACTGATTTAAAAATTATAATTTTTATTCATTTTCAATACCAAATTTTATATTTGTTATAATATAATTGTTATAACAAGATTTAATTGAGCAAAAATAATGATATAATTCTAAAATGTTTTTTTTTTATATTAAATATAAAATAAAGTTAACATGTATAAGCACTTTTTAACATTTTTCTAAAAACTACTTTGTTTAAAAATCAACAATTAAAATAATTATTAAATGTTTAAAAAATTTTTAATTATTTAATTAAATTTTTGATTTCATATATAATTTAAATTCTCAGTTTAATTGCTGATTTTTTTTGTCTTTTAATTTACAATTTTTTAATATCAAGTTAATATACAGTTCTATTACTTAAGCATAATTATTGTAGTATAGTATTTAAGCATACTATAGTAAAAAAGGAACTATATATAATACTTGGTACATAAAAATTATATAAAAAATTGTACTTAAATATATATATTACAAAAAATGCATAATAAAAAAACGTAATATTAATCTTAATTAAATATAAGATACAATAATTTTGAATTTATGATTTACTTAATTCTTATTGATAACATAAAGAAATGTACAAATTTATTCCATCTAGTGATAAAATATTGATATATTACAACATAAACTATATATAAATTTATTTTATCTAGTGACAAAACTATATATTTTTTTAACTATATATTTTGTTATTGCACTAAATTCATTTTTTTGTTTAAAGTAAATGTAATTCTTTTTGAACATATAGATATTTTATTTTTATGATATAGAATATAAATATAAAAATTAACGTTATTAAATTAATATTAAAATTTTTAATATTAAATTATTAATATTAAAATAATGTTGTTGATCATTGTCATAAATAAGTTATGCAAAAAAATCAATTGACAAAATGTACATATTCTATGATATGAATATGAAAATTCATATGAAATTTGTACTAATACCTTATGCATTTAAATATTATTAGTGAAAATTCAATGCCATTGATTTATGATTATTCCTTTAAGCCAAATAAATTTTCAATTTTTACATTTTGATTGACTAAAGTTGTTTATTTGATGACTTTCTTCAATATTTATATCTTATTTACTATCAGCCCATTGGCCAGACATTAGGCGTCATTGTGATTTCATTGATACTAATTTTCTTGAACGTGCTCTTGCTTCTGTACGAATATTTGTGTATTCAAACCAAAGAATATTAGGAATTAATGTTGTGTCACGTAATAATAAATATTCTGATATCCGCCTGAAAATATAATATCATATATAATATTATTTTTTACAAAATTAAAAGATTGTTTAATATTAACTTACCATGAGACAATTATAGGAAAAATTGGTGTAAGAATCATATATGTAATTATGAACCATATTATTCCTAACATAATACCTATAAATGTACCCCATACAACTTGAGAATTACTATGGTATAATAAATAAACTCTACTGTATGTAATTAAAATAGCAATAATTATAGAAACAATAATGATAGTAATCCTCCAAAATTTTTCTGAAATGCTGCTATTATTATTATGATGCAATCTAAAAATATATATAATGATAATATAATATCACAATATATTGCTTTTTATTTTTTAAAAATAAAAATTACCTTATACATATAAAAAGTGTTATATATGTAGTAAAAAACCATATGAATTGTGCATGCATTGATGGCATACCATTATATTCAATAGCATTATGTCTCATTGGTCTTGCTTCACAGATTATATGTTTTAATATAAAATTTATACATTTATTAATTATAATTCCACTAAAAAATGTAATCTAAAAAAGAATTTATTTTAAATATTAAAATTAAGAATATATTAAATCAATTTGAAAATTTTTACTTACTGTATGTAAATCTCTTCTAAAAAGAATTAATGTTATGAAACCAACTATAATAGCAAATGGTAGTAAACTTACTAAAGCTAAAAATTTTCCAAATAAATCACCTGCAAAAAAGAAAAAAAAATTAAATAAATTAAATTTTAAATATAAATATATTTATGTTATAATTAATATTTAAAAAATTCAAATTTTATATTTTTTTTAAATATATAGCTGAAAATAACTAGTATCATTAAACATATGCAAAAATAAATTATTTAATAAATTAATAAATTAAAAAATAAATTATTTAAAATTTAATTAAATAAAAATGCTTAACTAAAAATTCTGATTTAAAAACACAAGCAAAATCTTATAAAAAATTTAATAAAAAATATTTTCTAAAAAAGAAAATAGATATTTATAATAAGAAATTTTTATGAAATTAAATTAATAATAGAAAAAAAATAAAATTTTTTTATTGTTGAAAAATTTTGAAATACTTACCTTGAGGATATTCGACTAAAGTAAGAGACAAAGGAATCCATTCTGATTTTTGAATAGAATTAACAGAATGTGATTTAATATTATAAAATGAATCGTCCTCTAACGATGCCATGTTATCGAAATTTTGAAGTGATCATAGCTCGGACAACTCACGCAGCAACGACCATGGAATCCGAAGAATAGTGGTAGAAACTTAACAA
Organism: Apis cerana; assembly: GCF_029169275.1. Taxonomy (NCBI): domain Eukaryota; kingdom Metazoa; phylum Arthropoda; class Insecta; order Hymenoptera; family Apidae; genus Apis; species Apis cerana. The sequence goes on along the minus strand of NC_083865.1, from coordinate 6,183,154 downwards.
AATAACTTCAAAGCAGATGTAGTTCAATGAGATCCGACAAAAAAATAATTTTTATTATTTTCTTTTAATATTTATTTATTTGACCAATCATATTCGATATCGTTTATCTATACACTATATTATAAATTATCTTTGATGTGTTTCATTGTATCTATAAATATCTATTAATAAAATAAAAAAACTAAACATAGGTAATTAATGAAAGTAAAAATAATGAAAAAGTATTTTTTGTTATAAAAAGTTATAAAATGTTAAATTACAAAATTTTGATTATATTAGACAATAATTATTAACATATATTTTTTATTTATATGAATAATAAGAACATATAATAGATATGATAAATATACATTTTTTTAATATTTTTATGTTATCTTATTGTTTAATAATTTTTCTTAATGATTAAATACAAAATAAATGTATAAAATATGAAATTTAATTATATAGATTCAACTATATAGTAACTTAAGAATGTGAAGTTACTATTTGTGCCTGCAAGATGCATTGTGCACTGCGTAAGAAGCGGGAGAGGTAGCGATAGTTGGATAGTTGCATGCTGCTTTGATCGGTGTTTGCTTTCTGTTTGTGGTATTAATTTTATTCGAAAGTCGGTACGATGTGGGTATTGTTTGTGGTTTTAATTTACCGATTGTTTTGTAGTTTTTCTAGAATTATTTAAGAAATTGCGTTTATCTTACGTTTGACCACGTCCTGTATGTCCTCATACAGCCGACAAACATTTTTTAAACTATGTAATAAATTTAATGTTTTAGGTAATGTACGATCATTTATATGAAATATTATATATTGCATATAATCTTTATATATTATTTTATGATATTGTTGATAACAATACATATCTATTATTAACAATACAAAATAAGATAATAATATTTATAAATTTTATAATTAAATTTGACTTATATTTTTATTTTCTTTTTGTTATTAATGTTTTAATTTTATATTGTATATAATATATATTAAATGTTTTTTATTTTTTGTCTAAAATATATTACATGATAATGTTTTTGATTATTTTATTGTAGCTCTTGTATTGGAATGTTATATGACATTCTATAAACCACATGGCAGACCAAGATACTACAGACTATTATGCACTTTGTGCGAATGATCAAGATGAATTAGGTCTAAATGAAAGGCTAATAGAAAATAGCATATCTCAATCATTATGTGATTTAAATAGTAGCAATAATAGCATTACAGTTGAAAATGCAACATCTGTTTCTCCATTATTAAGTCATTATAAATATCATTGTTTCTCGCATCATGATAGTCCAGTTAATTTTTCATCTTTACCAACGTATCTTCCACCCATTGGTGTATTTTGGGATATAGAAAATTGTCATGTTAGTATTAAATTATATAATTATATTTATTATATATATTTATATAATTATATTATATTATTGAAATATATTACATTTTGTAATTGATTATAATATTTTTTTATAATTATTTCAGGTACCAAAGGGAAGGTCCGCCATGGCTGTAACACAAGTAATTAGAGAAAAATTTTTTAATGGTTATAGGGAAGCAGAATTTATTGTAGTTTGTGATGTCTTAAGAGAAAATAGTCGGGTTATGAAAGAATTAAATAATGCTCAAGTAAATCCAATTAATATATATTTATTAAAAATATATAAATTATTTAATATTATTTTTTTAATAGCATAACACTTATAAGTTTATAAATTTTTTATTATAAATTTATAATATATTTATTTATAAATTTGTATTTATAAATTTTACGTCTATCAGGTTAATTTAATACATGTTGCTAGAGAATGCAAAAATGCTGCTGATGAAAAACTTAAACAATCTATTAGAAGATTTGCTGATATTCATGGAAGTCCAGCAGCTGTGATTTTAATATCTGGTGATATTAATTTTGCTCCTGATCTCAGTGATTTACGTTATAGAAAAAAAATTCATGTGATACTTTTACATATGAAAAATACATCTGAAGCATTAATATTATGTGCCAATGAGCATTATGATTTCTCAGAACTTATGGAATCACTGCCATCCACAACTGTACAGGTAACTTATTTTCTTATAAAATAATCTTAAGATATTTTTCTAATACTATTTTATACTATTAAAAATAAAATATAAAATAGATTTTTTGTATTTTAAATTTTTAGATTTATATAATAAATTTTTTAATTATAATTGTTTTTTTATTTTTATATGTAAATCTATATTTAATGTGAAATGTTTATTAATTTTAAATTTGTAATATTTATAAAATATATTAAAATATTCATAAAATATTATAAATATAAATTTATAAATGTAAAATGTCAACATGTTAATAATCTTATTTTTTTTTTAATTTGTGTGTGTGTGTGTGTGTGTGTATGATATAATATATTAATATATTTATAAAACATCTTTGAAAAGTCAAATCTACAGAAAATTATTACACAAAAATGTTTAGTTAAAATATATTAAATTATAAACAATTTGCATTTAATGAAACAAGATAGAAATAGAAATGAGAAATTGCTCAATCTCTATTATATTATATTATACCATTACATTTTATTCCCATTTCATTTTATCAAATACAAATTTAAATTAACTTAATAAATAATATAATAAATGATTTCAATTAGTATTTTTTTATATTTTTGTTTGTTTTGGTTTCTAAAATCGATCCTGCAAAGATGTTCTAAATATATTAACATTTTATGTTTTTATTTATTTAACATTTATTAACTTTTTTTATATATTTTATATGTATATGTTTTTTAATATTTTGTAAAGTTTATGTTCCTTTCAGGTTACTACATATTATGATCTCCTAGTTAGTAACCTTCCTGAAGATCAGGATATTGTATCTATTAAATGTTGTCTTAAACAAATGTTCGAAAACTATGGTGGTCAAGTAATGGAAATTCAATCAAATACTGCAATTATACATTTTACTTCCAAACCTTTTGCAGAAAGGTATTATAATCAAATATTGCAATTACATTTTACTTCAAACCTTTTGTATTATATATATTTGTTTTATTTTTATATTAGTAAGTTTTGTTTAATTATTTGTATAAAATAACTGTATAATAGAAATTTGTATTTATAATTTAATTATGATGTAAATAATATATAATATCAGATATAATTTTATATTTGAATAACCCGCCCATTATGTAACCAATGAATTGTTTCTATTTGCAGAAATTTTATTGGTCTTTTTCGCGTTAGTAAAAAAAAATAGTATTTAAACTAGTAGGGATAAATACATAAATAAGGTAGGATTCAAACAGTGTATAGCAATGTAACGAATCTAATATTGTAAGAAGATCATAAGTTTAATTTGTATAACATATTTCATTTATATGTATGGTAGTAATAAGAGTTAAACATTGTTATTTTTTGGTACATTGTTATTATTTATTATTTTATTTATCTATATAATTTTGTTATTTTATATATGTTATAATAATGACATGATTTGATGATTTTATTTATATATAAGGTAAGCTAAAAATATGAAGAATTATTATGATTCTGAAAAACAAAGACATTTAGTGAAGTATATGAATATTATATAAGTATATATAAAAGTTATAGAGATTTTTTGAAAAATTAACCGACATAAATTGTATCATAAATGTGTTTATTAAAATTTTGAAGGTCATTTTCATAGGATTGATTATCTTGTGTATTGGCCTTTTATAATTACAGTTAGTTGACTTTGCTTAATAACAATGTGACTTTTTTTTTATAGGGCTCAGAAGCGTTTGAATGGGAAGGTTGTCTTTGGTTCGAAAATTTCCGTAAAATTTCTAAAAGAGAAAGGGACTCATTTTCAAAAAATTCGAGGTAATTCTATATTATTTATCCATTTCATTTTCTAAAAGTTTTTTTATTGCTAAACTAATAAAATAACTAATAAAATATATATGATAAAATACAAAATAAAGCATGAAGTGTTATAATTTTCTTCGAAATTATTATTAAATTAAATAATAGATCAATTTTTTAAATGAACCTATTAATTATTTATTATTAATTAAAAAATTATATTGAAGAATAAAAAGAAAAAATTTTGCATTATATTTGTAGTAATATAAATTTTTTTTTTTTATTTTATATTTATTATTTTATATACTACTTTTTCTAAAATGTATATATATATATATATATATATATATGTTAGTAACATATGATATAACAATAAAATAGTATATAAATGATAATGAAATAAATGTACAATACATAATAAGAATAATGATAAATATATACTATATTTATTAGCAATATATTTTTACATTTTTAGGAATTTCTATAAACAGAAACGGTACTGTAAGTGAATCAGAAATTGTTACTAGTTCTCCAAGACAAATGTATACTGCAAGTGCTTCGTTAGCGGGTGGAAGAGCTCTTCAATTTCCACATTATCAGTCATCTATGCCAGTTATTGGAACATATTCTGGATGGAATGCTCATTGCACTTCCACTTCAACACCAGTAGGGTAATTATAAATTGAATTACAAATATAATATAAATATAATACAATAGAATAAAATGATGAAGATCCGAGAAAGAGCCTTAGAGTCGCAAGTAGACTTTGTCCTTGCTTGATTCAGGCAATGAAATTTAGAAAACTTTGATCTTATCTGAGCATTAAATTATATTAATATATATTAGAATTTATAATGAAACTTATTATAAATATTTTAAAAATTAAGATACTTTTATATTTATTTTTTATAGAATGGTTCAACCTCCTGTTTTTGTTAGAAGACCATATCCAAATAATAATAATGTAGCTTTTAATAGAACTTATAATGAACTTGCAAGGACTCAATCTCCTTCATTCTGGCAAGTCTCTGGTTCTCAGCAATTTAGTCATGTGTGGGAAGAACAATATAAGGTATATAATGTTATTGAAATTTTAATTTTATAAAATATATATAGTTTTGATTTATCATTTGTGTTAATTTAAGGTGGAAAAAACAAAAGTACTTAGTAGAAGAATTCATATTCCGCAGGCTCGGGATAGTGGTGTTGTAAATGATGTAGCTCCTCGAACTTCTGAAGCTTTAAGATGTATCAGAGGAACACATACTTCTTATGTTCAACCTTCAGAATGGACTAGTCAACATCCTTCATTAAATGTTCCTATAAACTTGAATGGAACTAGTATGTGTATCATTTTTTCTTTTATGACAAATTTTATAATTAAATTTATAATTAAATTTATAATTAAAAAATTTATTATGCAGCACATCCTCAATCGAATTTTAAACGTCGAAGTCCATCTCCTATGTATGACTTACAATCACGAGAGCGAAATCAATGGAATGGACAAGTATAAATTAATTTAAAATAATTTAAATTAAAATTGAAAATAAAGTTGAAAAATAAAGTTGAAATAAATCTTAATTTTTTTTTTTTTTTCCACAAATTAGCAAAACGCGTCTGTACGTACTACTAGGACACCTTCGCCTTATGAAAGTACAATACAAACGATAAATCAACAAAGTAATCGTACGTCACCTTATCATCCAAGTGATACAGAAAGTGAAGAAGTTGAGGTACTTCTATTTTCTTTTATTTTCTATTTTCTTTTATTATCATTTTTAAATTAATAATTTATTTCTTAATGTATTAGAAATTTTTCAATCCAGTAAATAATCGCAATGGAATATCAACAAACAATGAAACATGCACGCCTATTGAATTGCAAGTAACTAATTTAGACCAAAGTATTAATCCAAAAAAAATGAGACATATGCTTGTCTCTATTTTTATGAAACATGTGATGGTAAATTATTATTTAATATTATAATTATATTATTATAATAATTATAATATAATAAAATTAAAATAATACTAAATATGATTTTTTAATATATTTACTATTAATGATTAACAATTAATATTAATTTTAGGTTTTAAATGTTTCTATTTTTACACAATCTGATGGTAACTTTGCAGCAAGTGTCAAAGTACCTTCTTTAGCAGACGCACAATACGCAATTTCTCAATTGCATCGTCATAAATTAGGATATAAACGTATTTTTATATCATATGCTCATAGTGGTAGAGCAAGTCCTCAAGTTGTGCGAGCACAAATCGTAATGTTATTGCAAGAAGTACCTGGTCACGAACTTCCTCTTTTTAAATTTCGAGAAATGTATGAGAGTCGTTTCATGATTTCTATCAGTGTTTCCGAATTGTACAAAATGAAAGATGTTTGTATTATTACGGAAGATCCTGGTGGTAGAATGGTTTCTCTTAATCCAGATCACAGAAATACTCCATCACCATGTTTTAATAATACAACTCAGGTACATTCTATTTTATATTATATAATGTTATGTATATTAAATTTAAAATTAACAATGATGGATATAAAGCCGAGTTTTAGCTTTTTCGATAAAAGTAGAGTTATCATTCCTTTTATCGTTGAGAAGCTATGACGATCATTTAAAGCGATGAAAATTGTTCTGAAATAATATAAAATATATTGTATTTAATGTATGAATATATAAGTTATATCAAATAAAAATTCATGGTCATTTTAGGAGGAACAAGTAGAGTTACCATACTGCACTATTCATACGCTAAAACCATGGTCTGATAAAGGATGGGCTGAACAAAAAGTAGCATCACTTCCAAATGTAAAAATTTCTTTAAAAGTTCTCGAACCACGTATACAGCAATTATTAACTACGCATAACGGCAGTTTACCATTGCCTAGGTATATTGTTATTTTTTTCCTTTATTGTCTTCTTTTTTCATTTCATAATTTCAATTAAAAATATTAATAAATAAATTTTAGTTTGTCAAATTGTTATGAGGCTGAATTTAAAGAAAAATTACAAGTAGTTGAAAATGGAGTACCCTTAGAACATCTAGTATCTTGTTTATCATGTGTTGAGTTAAAACAGGGTATTGGTAGCATAAAATATCTTATTTGGGCAGAAAATAAATCTCATGAAAATAAACATGAAGGTAAGATATTTTAATGATAATAATTAAATTAATCAATGATTAATATTGAGATGATATATTTTTTTTAGAGAATAAATGTTTAAGTTCTCCGCTTGCAAATCAATTAGCACTTTTCAGTCGTGAATTAGTTGATCTTTTAAAAACTGCTCCACACTGCCAATTACCATTTCATCGATTTATACCTACATATCATCATCATTTTGGAAGACAATGTAGAGTTGCTGATTATGGATTCACAAAACTAATCGATCTTTTAGAAGCGCTTACTCATACTGTACAAGTATGTAAAAAAAAATTATTCATTTAAAACTTAAATTATTTAATGATAAAATTTTAATTATTTACTATAGGTAATGGGTGAAGGAAATAATCGTGTTATTACATTATCCCATCGTGCTCAAGTACGTCGTTTTACATCTGATCTTCTAAGAGTTTTAAAATCTAAAGCTAGTAAACAAGTAGCACTTTCAGAATTTCCAAGCGTTTATGCTAGAGTAATAGGTAAAAATTTTTTATATATATAATTATGAAAATATGATATATTTTTTTTATTAATTATAATGATATATTCTTTTATAGCTAAGCCTTGGGATATAGTGGATTATGGAGTATGCGATATCGAAGATATCCTCAATGAAATACCAAAAAATACTATTGTTGTCACTATAATTAATGGAGGGGATAAAATGATAGCTATTCCTAAACGAGAACAAACTGAGGAAGAAATAAAACGAACAAAAAGATTTGCTATAGAGGTAATAAAATCTATAATAAAATATTATAAAAAATTAATTAATATGTATATATTAATATATTATTAATATATTTATATTTTATTTAGGTTATCGAGTTGTTACGACATGCACCTCAATGTAGAATGCAATTTAATAAATTTGTACCATCATATCATCACCATTTTGGTCATCAGTGTCGGATATCAGATTATGGTTTCACAAAATTAATTGAATTATTTGAAGCTATACCAGACATAGTTAAAATAGAAGATGATGGTTCTGGAGAAAGACAAATTTCATTGACAGAAAAGGAAGGACTTCGTGTACTTTCTAAACAAATATCTAAATTAATTACTCGGTCGGGAGGTTGTCTTAGTGTTTCAAATATTGCACAAAATTTTTTACATGAATTTGGTTATGCGATAAAACCAGAATTATTTGGATGCACTTCTATATTGCAACTTATGCAGAAACTCGGGGATACTGTAAAGGTATGAAAATATTGTATTTTAATATACATATATATAATATATATTGTTAATTTGTAGATATAAATTAATATTAAATATTCTAATTTATTAATTTTTTTAGATTGTATATTTACCAAGTAAACTTGTAGTTATGATGATAGATAAATCTCACTTGCGGCAATTAACTTTACAATGCCGTCGATTATTGATTGATAAACCACAGCATAGAATGCCAATTAAAGAATTTCAACAATTATATACTCAACACTACTTAAAATCGTGTAATATAGACGAACTAAAGCAAAATTTATGTAATGTAGTTCAAGTAAGCTAATTTTTAATTTGATTTTATTAAGGAAATATTTTTTATAACAAATTTATAATAATATATATATGATTTCAGTTTATAACAATTGATGATGAACAATTTGTAGAACTTACTCCATTACATTGTTTCGCTTGTAATTTGTGTCGCGTAATGATAAATTATGGTGGAGCGTTAAAACTTTCACAATTCGAGACAGCATATTTATCAACTATAGGTTCTGCTTGTAAGCCTGTAGATTATGGATTTCCAACAACATTTGCACTTTTACAAGCATTACCTTGTACAGTAACAATAAAATTATCACGGCGAAAAAAAAATATTATATATTTGAATAAACAAATTGCTGGTATGTATAAATAATTATTTACAATTATTTTAAAACATTATTTATTAATGTTGCTTTAATTTATTTTTAAATGAATTAAATAGCTATCGATATGGCATTACCATCAACATGCGCATCAGCATCATCATACTGTGATACTGATTCTAGTAATGAATCCTTTGAAAGTGATTCATCTTCTCATGTCAATATTTCAAATAATTCGAATACATTAGAACATGCAAAATGGACAGAACAAACTATTAATAGTCAAAATTTCTGGAAACAAACAGAAAAGAATAATGTATGGTCTGAAGAATCTAATAAATCTTGGAAAACATCAAGTTCGGAAGACCGATCGCTTAATTGGCCATTGCGAGAAAGTGGAAGCGAAAGTTTTTACAAAAGCTTAATGCAAACGCCAATTACACCATGTGATTTTCCTGCACCTCCTAAACCAGATTCTCCTCCTGAGGTATTTTCTTTGATAGATAATATTTTTATATCTATTTTTTATTTAATAAATTTTGATAAATTATTTTTTAAATTATAGAAAGATTTAAACAAAAATCAATGCGAATCCTCAGTTTGCATGACACCAACAAAATTTACATATCCACGTACTCCTAACGTACAGGTAATATTACAAATATATAATCTTAATTATTTTTATAATACTATTTATTAATATAATTTGTATTATCATTGTTTTTTTTATAGATTCCTCCATTGACTTTACATCCTTCGTGGCATCAAATTACATCTGATGGTAGTAATTTACTATCACCAATGAAAACTTTATTAACTGCTTCAGAGAATCCTTTAAATCCATGTACTTCACCTTTCTTTTCTTCTAAGCATAATTTAGTTGTTGCTCCTCATCCTTCTGAATTGCCACTTCCTTCGTTATCATTAACTCCTAAAAAGAATATATCTTCTGTTGCCGAAAATTCTATAAATAAACAAGAAAACACTGTCAATAATCTCATAGAAGATATGAGTCTCAAAAATAATGAAAGTGATAATAGTAATGCGAAAACTAATAGTAACAAAGAAAAATATAGTACTCCTACAAAACAATGTAAGTAACTTATTTCTTTTAATAATTTATTTTTGTTTTTATTAATTGATTATTTTAATTAATGTATATATTAAATAAAAATATATTCTTTATAGTATTTACCAGCAAACGTCGTTTAGCTGCTCAATTTAATCAACCTATTGAATCATAAATTCAGTAAGAGAATAAAGAATGTGTTTGAATACAATATGAAAATAAGAAATTTGGTATCTAAACACATTTCATAGTCATATGATGTGTTAACAGAGTTAATAAGAAGAAGAATGTATTAGCATCTCGGTAGGCTGTTAAACACTGGGTTCAAATATCTATATGCCATTTTCAAAATAATGGTAGGTACGCTCTCCCATTTATATTTAAAATATTTATGATAATAATATATCGATTTGATACATATAAAATAAAAAATAAAATTTATTTTCAAGAGGCATGAGGCTAAATTTTCATATTTAGAGGCAATATCTATATACTAAGTACCTATAATTTTCGATTTAAAAAATTGTGAATAACTGTGAAGCGTTTATACCGAGAGATCTATATTGATTGTATTGCGTGTCAAATTCATGTAGCATTTTTCATACTGTGATATAGAATAGGAAAAAAAAAAAAAAAAAAAGAAAATTAATGCATAAAAACGAATAGAAAATGGGTAATAATTGTACAAATTTTATAGGATTGGGCCAGTGCCCAACGTTGAGACCTGCTGTTTGTTATAACAAAGTTATACCTCAATAAAATTTTATGTAAAGCGAAAATTAAAATCAAATTTTGTTCATTAATAATTGCTAAATATTCTTTTTTTAATTTTATTGAATTTTATTATAATTGAGACTTTATTGGCTCAACCCTATTAATCATTGTAAATTATTCTCATAGAAAAATGAATTGTACTAAAAAGACCAACATATAAATTGTTATACAACAATAATCTTTTTATCAATTATAAAATTGAATATAATTCATTTTTATAATTTATTCGTTAACTTTAACTTTTATTCATACAATTATTTTTCTCACTAGTGTCAGAGAATTTCTTTTATTATTATTATCAGTTCTTATTATCATGTACAATAATACTTTATAATTGTATTATGAATGAATGAGTTTTGAGAATTCTAATGGTGATTAAAAAGCAATGTATGATATCTTGAAGTGTCATACTATTTTTTTTTGTATAAATGAAAATGTTTTTAATTAAAGAATTATTAAGTTTAATGTTAATAATCACTATTAAGTAACTGAAACTCGTGGATGGATAAAAAAAATATAAAATGAAATTTTTATAAATTCCATTTAAATTTATTAAAAGATTATATTAAATAGTGACAGGCAATAAATATTTTATCTAAAATAAGACAAAAAAAATACTTTCGTATCAGTCAGATCAATTCAATATCTAACATTACTTTAAGTAATAACAATATTACTCTAAAATATTTTGTTTTGAAAACAAAAAAAAAGATATTGATTACATTATTTATGAAAATATATAATTAATACATTTAATATGTGATACGAATGAATGGCAAGATATTGCTCTCTTTGAATAATATGTAAATGATCTTGTCTCATATTTTACTTTATTATTAAGAAATATTTTATTATATTAAAAATAAAATATATATACAATTTTGCAAACAGAACTCGGATCAAAGATATTATGAATTACTAAATGCATGAATTATTTCTAGAAAGATTATATATTTCAGATTCGCTACATTGCTTGATATCATGCTATAAAAAAATGCAAGAATCATGAATCAATCAAATCATATTATCATATATAAAATTTATAATTCCTTACATGACAGTCATATGTATTAATATTTTTATTGTTTTCTAAATCTAATTTGTATTAATTTATTCATATCAAATAACATAGTTTTGTTACATGTTATATATTTATTATGTAGATATAATGTCAATTCTATTGTATTTTATATTTATATGAAAAAAGTGATAATTTTTACTTTATTTTTTAAATTGTATGAATTCGTCAATTTAAATTTTCTATTAGTCACAATAAAGTTCCATTTTATATTTTAAAATATTTTTTTATTGCTTGAATTTAAAATATCATGCATTTTCACATAAATATTCATTTAGAATATTATTTATAGTAAATTTTATGAAAAATAGTTTTTAATAGAGCATTCTGACTAATAGAAAATTTAATTAATCCTTATGCAAAGAATGTAAAAACGCGTAAAATGTTGTAATAATTGCATAAGAAAATTTTATTGTAGTAACAAATACAAAGGAAATTGTAAAGTATAAATATTCAATGGAATCTTCTAAACAAGTATGGAATAAAATAGTTTATTACATAATAAATCAAAAATTTTTGTACATATTATTATTATAGAAAATGATAAAAAAAATCAGCATATGAAATATGAAAATTATATTTATAAAATATAAAATTTAAATATCAGGTTTATAATTATACAAATGAAAAACAATAGTTTATAATATAATACATTAATTTATTTTATCTCTTTTACAGAATATCTATCTATACAATGATGCAAATGCACCTGTAATCTCAAACTGAGATGAATTAATAATTTATATATCATATCTTTTATTAGTAATACCACTACCAACTGGACCATGACGTCGTTCCCAAATCATACGATGCTTTTGTTTCATAAATGCATCAACTACACTTAGTGGTACACCAATATCTCCATCTGTATTTCATTACAACATTAAAATTAAAATTGAAATTAACAGAAACAGAATAAAATAATTTTATAAATTTTAAATTCATACATTTTATAAACCATGCAGTACTTGCATCTTGATAAGTTTTATATAAATCATTACAATATTTATCTTTATCATCCCCATAATACCAACCACAATCTTCATATCGTTGTCTCAAGATACTAAGGATCTCATCATCAACCATCCTAATTTTGATTACATATTGATATAAGTATATTTAATCAATAATGTAAAAATATAGTTTTTAAACATTTATTTAAACATTTAATTTTAGAAATGTACTTATCACGTTCAAATTGTTTTTGTGCTTCCCAACGACAAATTACATCCGATTCATAACATTCATCAATTGTTGGGACACGACGAAAATTTTGATGATACCATGGATATTTTTTTTGATTTGGTGTGACTACTTTTTCTATTAAAAATAAGAAATTATTACTGTCATTGATTTTTCTAATAACATAACCAAATAACTGATTAGATAATACCTCGAAAATATTCAACTGGTGCGTCTAATAGATAAAATAATTTTTTCATAAATTGAAAAAAAGAATTTTGTTCTGCATCCATTTTTAAGGAATTAAATATAAATTAAAAATTGTATAATTCGTTAAAGACTTCTATTCCAAATTATATGATCCTCAAGGATCATGGAAGAAGATATACCAAAAACTATATCTAGTAATCATCAATTGTATCTATAATATATCAATTATATCTAATAATGTTTCCATATTTTTAAATGATTATTTTAATATCTTAAATTGTGTATTTTTTTAATTATTTATTATTTTTTAATGAAATTTATTATTTAAATACTATTATGTATTTAATAGGGAATTTTTGTATTTAAAATAAACTAAAATTCAAATAATTAATTAATTTTATTCAAATTTTGTTCAAATAAATAAATTTTAATAAATTCAATTCAAACAATAATTTTAAAAATTTAATGAAAAAAATATAAGATATGTAAATTTTATAATAAATTATGTTTGGATAAATTTAAATGCAATATTTTTATACTATCAGAAGAGAACAATAGAGAATTCAGTTTTAAGTTATATTAATACACGAATTCAAATTGAAAAGAACGAAATTGTTTATGTTTATAAATAAATAAATAATATAAACAAATAATATATTAATAAAATATATTATATATCTTTTTGAATAAGCAATATAGATGATATTATCTAGACGTATAGGAAAGAATTTAAAATTTAAGAAGAAGAAATTCATTCAAGAAGAAATTGTTTATTGAAATCTCGGAATTTATCTTTGTAATAAATTAGAAATTTAATAAAGTTAATTAACTTATATTGTAATAATGAATAAGTTATATTTTGAAATTTTTTATAAATTTCGTTAAGTATTTTTTGATTTTTTTCAACCCAATTTTATATACATATTTTTCTTTGTACATATGCATTTTATTTCACAATAGCAAGATATTTCTATTTCCAAAAAATGAAAGAGAATTGATAAAAAAAACTATTCTTCACATAGACAAAATCTTAATCTATTATTGGATTACAAAAATAAAAAAGAAGGATCCTAGACTTAGAAAAAAAAATAGAGAAAATAAAAGAAATTTTTGCAGTTTTGTAAACATTAAACAATTGGCATCTCACAAGTTAAATTATAATTTATAATAGATTGTTTGATTTTCGCGCATTTTGTCAAGTAGAATGATTAGCATTTCATGCTTACCAACCTATTCATGAATTGTTAAATAATAAATAATCTTTTCCTTAATAAATACATAACATATTGAATATCAACATGTGTAGTTTTATAAAAAAATTCAGTTAAATTAATTATATTATTTTAAAAAAATTTAATTGGTGTCTTGTATTTATTATTTTTTATAAATTTTATTTAAAATAATTCTATATCTCAATAAAGTTTCATTTTATAATAACAAAAATAAATATTTCCTTAAAGCTAATAAAAATATTTATATTCATTTTTATAAATATTTTTATAATTAAAATTTTTATAAATATTATTAAATTGATATATTTATTGCTTCAGTTATATAATTTATATATTTTACACTAAAAGGAGACATGATATTTATATAATAAAATTGTAACTAAATCTTCATATTTATTTATTATCATATATATTGCTTATAAATATATTACTTTATAAAAAAAATATAAATAAAAATATAAAATATAAAAAAAAATGATATTTAAATATATTAATTTGATATTTTTAAATCTAGTTACTTTTGTAATGAAAATATTGGTAAAACATATTTGTCTAAAAGTATAAAAGGAAGATTCGGGAAGTGAGTCTTCCATTTTCATCGTTATAAGTAATATGGTGAGTATGTGTGATATTGTTCTTATTAAACGTTATTTTAACTATTAAAAATATATTATTTATATATTATTGTTAAACGATAGTAATATATTTTTTTCAATTAATAAAGAATTAGTCAAAATATTTTATAGATTACATAAATTTATATATAAGAATAATTTTATATATAAGAAACACGTGTTTCATTTTTATCGCATTTTTTATGATGATAACATTTTTAATGTTTATGGTTTTAAAACTGAATAAACATGAGGATAAATTCTAGGGCGGTCTGATATTTCTAATTAATCGTATTCTTTTTTTTTAATTATTTATATATATTATTCAATTAATATGAAATATGGTTTTTATAGTCGCACAGAAAGTTTAGTGCACCACGTCATGGATCTATGGGATTTTATCCCAAAAAAAGATCTCAACGGCATCGTGGTAAAGTAAAAGCTTTTCCTAAAGATGATCCAAGCAAACCTGTACATTTAACGGCTTTTATCGGTTATAAAGCCGGTATGACTCACGTAGTCAGGGAAGCTGATCGTCCAGGATCAAGTAAGTAACATTTTTTTTAATACGAATTAGTAATTTTTATTCTTTTAAATATAAAAATAGAATTATACAACTTATGAAAAATTTTATTAAATTATAAATAATTCTATATTAGAATTGCGACCATTGATATTGTAATAATAAATATCGATAATATAAGATATTAGATGAAAATTATTGAAATTCGTATTTTTTTTTTTATTCAAAGTTATTAGAGATGTTAACAATTACGAATCAATAATATTTTACTGAGTTTTTTTATATATTCTATATAATTTGTGAAGATAATATTAACAGAAACTGTAGTAGATTATAATATAATTTTCCAATTTAATTTATTATTGATAATATTTTTACGATAGTAATAACTTAATTTATTTTTTATTTATAAAAAAAATAAAAATTCTAGATATTTCTAATTTGTTAATGATATCTTAATTATATTATTAGTGTATCATCATTGATATATAAAATTATTGATTATTGAGAATGTAAATATAGGATATTAATACAAAACTATTATATGATCATATATGTAGTCTTCAAAAATCATCATATTTTTGAAAAAATGATTTGTGTAAAATTTTATTTCAATAAAAGTATGTACATTCTATATTAAAGAAGATTAATTATTCAGATAATGTAATTTTTTGAATGACTTAATAATTGAATTGCTAATCAAAGATAATCCATTCATATGATTTTTAATCTAGAATTCAATTCTCATATATGTTTATTCAGAATTATGTAAATTGTTATTATTATCAATTTGATAAAATTATCAATTGATCAAAAAATCATATTATTATTATTGTATGTTTTAAGAAGCAAAGAAATATTATATAATATTTATTTTTAAATTAAAGTATTTTTTTTAGAAATTTATAAAGGTTTAGATATTGATGACTATAATAGGGTTTTCCAAAAATTTTGAAACATCTGTAAACTGCAGATTCCTAAAGCAATTTCAAACAACATTTTCCTTTGTAAAAATTTTACTTTATTAATGAATTATTAAAAATAGAACAAAAAACATTGGTCAATTACAAAGTGCATAGTCTAATCAATAATAGTATTAATTATGTCGACCAAACACGAACAAATACAAACAATATATCAAGATATATTAGTTTGTTCGGAAAATAATTTTGTTTTTTTTCATGATAAAATGTATGAAAAAACGAAATTATTTTCCAAACAACTTAATTTGGATTTGTTAGAGCTCTTTATAGTATATAGTCAACACTACTGTTGCAGCATAGTTAGACTATGCATTTTAATTGGACTGTATTTTTTGTTAATAACTCGTTAACAAAGTTATAAATCAAAAGAAAATATTGCTTGAAATTATGTCAGGAATTTCCAGTTTATAGATGTTCCAATATTTTTAGAACATTATATAAATACGACATGATGATCAAAGTTTAATAAACACATAAATGTGTTAATTTACTTTGATTGCGGTACAAGAGCTGTTTGATATTGTGCAGTATAGTCTAAACCGCAATGTCGAAAAATAACTCTGCTTTCTGAATATTGAGAGCAAAGAGGCACGACATATTCCATAATCTCTTTGAAATCCATTGGGTGATGATCATTGAGACAAACCATGTCTGGCATAATTCTATACATAAATAGAAAATATTTCTATATTATATTGTATTACTATACTGACTTTTCTTGATGTTTTTTTTATAGTTTTGTATTTTTTTACATATATTTTTTTCTTTATTTATTTAGAGGTGAATAAGAAAGAAATTGTAGAAGCAGTTACCATTTTAGAAACACCACCTATGATTGTAGTTGGTGTAGTTGGTTATATTGAAACTCCACATGGTTTACGTGCCCTTACTACAGTGTGGGCAGAACATTTATCTGAAGATTGTCGAAGAAGATTTTATAAAAACTGGTAAAAAAAATTGCTATTAATATATTTTTTTATGTATTTATAATATAGAAATGTAAAATATATTTTAATGAATTTTGAATCAGCTCTCCGCTCAATTTGATGAGAGCATATATTTGAATATTGCCTTAAAGAAATAATTCTTTTAAAAGGCTGATTCAAAATGTGTATAGTCTCCGCTCGTTATGATGAGACTAACACGTTGCAGATAAACAGGTATTTATAAATTGAAAACAAAAAGCAGCCATTACGGTTCCTTTTCTACAGGTACAAAAGCAAAAAGAAGGCATTTACAAAAGCTTCCAAAAAATGGCAAGATGATCTTGGTCGTAAATCTATAGAAAACGATTTTAAAAAAATCGTTAAATATTGTAAAGTTGTACGAATTATCGCTCATACGCAGGTAATTCTATTACAAATTTAATTTATCTAATTTTTTTTAAAATAAAATTTTTATTTATATAAAGTTTATCCTAGATGAAATTATTAAGACAACGTCAAAAGAAAGCCCATATAATGGAAATTCAATTAAATGGTGGAACTATTGAGCAGAAAGTTCAATGGGCTCGTGAACATTTAGAAAAACCAGTACCTGTCAGTAATGTTTTTGCTCCAGATGAAATGATAGATGTAATCGGTGTCACAAAAGGAAAAGGATATAAAGGTATATTTAATAGCTTTTTTCTTTTAATATAAAATATATTTTTAAAATAAATTATAAAAAGAAATTGGACTAAATGATGACAAAGCATGATATAGATTATCTGATCATTTTGAAGATATTTCATGCTGCCTTCCTACTGAAGTCCTTAATAATAAAATTCTAAATTTCTATTGTTGTGTATATATGCGTGCATATGTGTGTATGTGTGTGCGCGCGCGCTTGCGCGCGTATATCTATATTTTATAAAGCCTATTATTAATACATTCGATTTATATAGGTGTTACGTCACGTTGGCATACAAAAAAATTGCCACGCAAAACACATAAAGGTCTGAGAAAAGTTGCTTGTATTGGAGCATGGCATCCTAGTCGTGTATCTTTTACTGTTGCACGTGCTGGTCAAAAGGGATATCATCATCGTACAGAAATGAATAAAAAAATTTATAGAATTGGACAAGGAATTCATACTAAAGATGGCAAGGTAAGGTATTTGCATATAAAATTCTAATTTGTTAATTAATTAATTATAATTATTCGATTGTTCTTGTAAAACAATTAACAATTTTATTTTAAAATATCGAACAAACATTAAATGGCAGGCCAATGGTAATTATTGTTATATAAGTAATTATTATGTAAGAATTTTGTTTAAAATTCAATGAGCATTTATTTTGTCTTCTATAGAAAATAATTGCCTCTTCCCTATGTTATTTTTCTTCTATGAAAATTACATCATAAGAGGCATATATAAACAACTTGTCCATAGTACCTAAAACATTCATTATGCTTTAGATCTCCAAAACAAGTGACACATTAAATATTAATTTATTTGTTTATTATAAAAAAATTTTCTAAATTTTTATGAAAATTTTTTTTCAATATTTTTTAGATCGTAAAGAATAATGCTTCTACAGAATACGATCTTACCGAGAAAACTATAACTCCTATGGGAGGTTTTCCTCATTATGGTGAAGTGAATAACGACTTCATTATGATCAAAGGTTGCTGTATGGGTCCGAAAAAACGTGTAATTACATTACGTAAGGTAAGAATTATGATTATCATTTTGAATGACTTTTTTATTAAATTTATGATGAATAATAAAGAGCCAAATAATTTTTATGAAATTAAAATGATATTTAATGATAGGACTGATGTATAATTAGAATTATATATATTTTATATTATTTTTATATAATTATAGTCTAATCATCTATTTTTACAGTCCTTATTGGTTCACACCAAACGATCGGCACTGGAGAAGATCAATCTTAAATTTATCGATACAAGTTCCAAATTTGGACATGGTCGCTTTCAAACTGCTGCTGATAAAACTTCATTTATGGGTCAACTTAAAAAAGATCGTATGCGTGAGGAACAACAGGCACAAGCCACTACTTCAGCACCGACCGCAAATGCTTAATAAAAACATATACATATTAAAATATGTATAAAATGAATAATAAAAAATTATATGTAAAACTTACATAACTTTTTAATTTCTTTTATAAATATATTTTATAAATATTTATAAATTATTTTGAAAATAAAAACTTCTATCATTATTTTATTCACATGTGGCATCACATAAATAATTTTATCTTTGCTTTATAATAATTATCTGAAGCTGCGATCTGTATATATATGATTTAAGCGAAGTTCCATAAAATGTCATATATATTCTGTACCTTATTTAGGATACGTAATTCTTATGTCAGTAATAATTGATTGTTGCTACATTTAATCACAGATTTAATTAAAATTAGTGTTGTCTTATTTTATTTTATTAATCATGTCGCATATGATGGGTAAGTAATATAAATACTTCTTGTCCCTATTGAAACTGAATAAATACGAAGCAAAAATATAGTGAATAGTAAATTTATTTTATCGTAGCTATGATAATATAAATATTAAAGGCGTGCAAGAACACGAAAATGTCGAAAACTTGATACTCAAAATAAATCGAATTATATTGACTAAAAATATTTTAAAATTCTTAAGAATTATTATAAAATTATAAAAAATAGAATTTAAAAATAATCAAATATATAATAAATATAATCATATATATAAAACCAATATAAAAAATTTTATAAATTCTATAAACTGTTTTATAAACTTTGCATACTTTGTAAAACAAAAATCATCTTTTCTTTGTCTAATATTTATACAAATAATTTTCTTTGAGAAAATTCAATTCATAAATATCAAAATAAAAACTTCATTTTTGAAAATGAATTCAAACAAATTATATATATATATGATTTCTTTTTTATAAAGTTATAATATATCTATCAACAATTTAAAATTTTTTTTATTAAAATTTAATTTTGTAAATATAATTTCAAAATATTTAGATTTCCAATATTTTTGAATTTTAAGATATTTTTTTGGGAATTCGATCCCGATTCTAATAAAAATTCTCATTAAACTTCAACATTTTCATATGTTCCTATCTCTAATAAATGTGCATATATATATATATATATATATATATATATATATATATATATATATATATTGTAATTTTCGAATTGTGATTTTTCGAATCTTATTTTTGATATCAATATAATTTCCGTGATGTTTCATATATCTATATCGTGCGAAGCATTTTCATGTTAAATAAGGAATACACAAGAATAAATATTTATTTACAGAATGTGTACACAGCGCAAACCTGCTATAATCTTTCGTAAACAACTCATTGGTTTATCTGTTACTTTACAATAAAATGACTAATCTCATTTATATACAAATACAATGCTCCAATTATATATTTTTACTTTAAAGGAAATATATCTCAATATGTAATATTTATATATACATTTATATATTTATAAATATAATAATATATCGATTTTTATCTTATCATATATAATAAATTAATTTTATTTTATATTTTTTTTCTTTATATTTTTTAAAATTTTATATTTTTAAAAAATAATAGTTAAATATTTAGTAATATAATATTTAGTTACTGAAAGAAATTATATCAGTATAATATATTATAAATATTTCCTCATTATCATAAATCATTTCTTAGTAATATTATATCATAAAAACTGTCATTTTCTATAGATCTTTATTTATACATTTCTATTAAAATGTATTATTACCATGTATTATTATAATATTAATTATTGTAAGAATTGTATATCATTTTAATTTCTTTTTCTATTTACTAATACTATATAAATTAAATAAATTTTGATAAAAATGAAGAAAAAAATAAAGAATTGAAAGAATTAAGAAAAAACGAAAGAAATGAAAAAAATATTCTTCATAATTTTAAAACATGTGTAAAAAAAAATAGAATATCAAAATTCATAGAATATTTAAGAAACTTTTATTCTAGGACTTCAACATGAAAAGATTTATAGTACGAGATTTATATTTACACGAATGATATCTAAAAATAGGTCGTTACTCGGCGACTGGTACGCGACAGCAGCATGGGGCATCATTCTTGATAAGTTGTGATAAAAGTTAATAAAAGCGATTTAAATAGACACTCTTGAGGATCCACCAAGATAGTTGAATTTCGAGTCTACCCGTATAAGTGTTCACTTTTAAATTTAATTTATTAACGTCTATACATTGAAAGATTCTATTAACATTACTTTATACGGATAAATGTCGCAATTCTTTGACATTTTTGATTTATTAATATTTGAATATCATATTAATCTTATTATGATAATACTGTATGTTATATTAATAGTATTATACTATACTATATTAATACTATTATAATGTAATATGATTAGTAATTTTTTCTTATACATTGTTAATAAGAATAATGAAAACATATTATCTACCTTTATATATTTCTTTATTCCTATCGTGTACTCTTCGAATTTTACTAAATGTAAAAAATTTTTTAAAAATTGCTTTGCTTTTAGATGTTTGCAAATCGATTATACGTGTTCGTAAATTTAGTACCTGTAGTAGTGATTCTAGTGCCAGTAGCAGAAGTAGTACGATCGGATGTGTTTCAGTATGGCCAAAAGGGACAGACAGTGACAGAAATGCACCAATATTGTGGTCGAACTTTGTCAAGTACATTACAAATAATGTGCGGTAGTGTTTATAATTCTCGATTTAAAAAAAGTAACCAAGGTAAGTAGATATCAATATATTGATAAAAATATTCAAAAAATTATTTATTAAAAAAAAATAAAAAAAAAGTACTAGAATTATAGTTGGTATTATTGACTGATACAAAATGGAGGAAACTTATAAGAATTTAAATATTTTCAATTCAATATCACATTCTTCTTATTTATTTGATCTCATTTTAAGAAATCAATTTTTTTCCAGAAATGGAGATGGATGATTATATGGCATTTTATGGTTACGATCTATATCCTTATAAATCTATTAAAAATGCGAAAAAAATGATACGATTTCGAAGAA
This sequence comes from Apis cerana, assembly GCF_029169275.1. Classification (NCBI taxonomy): domain Eukaryota; kingdom Metazoa; phylum Arthropoda; class Insecta; order Hymenoptera; family Apidae; genus Apis; species Apis cerana. Next base: position 6,160,627 of record NC_083865.1, on the reverse strand, counting down.
ACTCTAAAGGAATTCATGAAGAATGTTGTCTAAAATCTTGCACAACAGAGGAGTTGCGCTCCTATTGCGGTGCCCGTTAATGAGAGAATTTTTTTAAAATTTTAAACATAAATTTAAGAAAATATTATTTTTTCCTATTTACTGATTATATAATTTTTAACAATTTATGATATATTTTCAATAATTTTATTTTTCATTCAATGTAACAATTCAGTAAAATCAAAATTACGAATATTTTGTAAATGTTCTATTTTGTTTCTTTTAAAATTATTATTGTAAATTGATAATTTATTTAATTCCATATTATAAAAAAATTAAATCTATTTTTAATTGTTAAATCTTATTTTACAATATGAAATATGTATAAATTTATATCAAATTACTTTGTTATAAGAAATCGGAAAATATGTGAAAATGAATTTAATATATATAATTTAAATATATATTATATATGTATATATTATCTATATGCATATATTATGCATATTATTAATTATAAGAGATTTTAATTAGTGTGATAATATTTTTTATTAAGAAGCACATGATGAAAGTTTCATAATTCATAATAATTGTCAGCTTCAACTGCATGGTTTAACTGACGAGACAGTTAAAATTTATTGTAAAGTATGATCTCATTTGTACTTAACCATATATTATGTAAGACAAATTCAATATTATTCATTGAAGGTATTTACACACGCACATATATATATATAATTTAGCAATTTATATCTTTTTTAAAGATGTACATTTAAAAAATATCTATCAATAGGTTAGTTTTTGTGAAAATTTAATTTTATACTATATATATGCATAAATAATTTACTGTACTTATCAAAAAATAAAAAATATAAAAAACGAATGATTATGAATTTTAATTTAATAAAAAATTGAATTTTAATTATATGTTTCATCTATATATTGTAATTAGGTTATATATATATTTTTTATATATATATATATATATTTATATATATATAAAAATATAATATATATTTATATATATATATAAATAAAATTAGGTAAAAGTAGTAAAAATTAAATTTCTGCATATAATTTTATAATTGTATATATATTAAAAATAAAAATATAATTTATTAAGTTTTAATATACTTTTAAGATTTTTAATTACATATTAAATATATATTAACATAAAATTATATTAATTATATCATGCACAAAAATTTTTTATATTAAATTTAATATTTTTACAGATGAAAGATTTTGTGAATTTTAACTTGTATAAGTATTTAGCAAATAATGGAAATAGAAGAAATTTATAGCCTTACAATTTTTCCACCAGTAATATCTAAATTTGCAGTTCAATGGTCTATGGATAATAACATATCTATTCTCACTGAAAAAGGAATTCACATATTCGTAAGTTTAATTTAATGAAGTTAATGGTATATCTAAAATAATAATAAATTTAATTATTATTTTATGTAGGAATTGATACCTTCTCCAATATCTCCTTCTTCAACTATAAAATTCTCTAGATCTTTTATTTATACACCTTCAACATTTCCAACAGAAATTGTATCTAACAAAATAGAATCCAAAATTTGGAATATGCATCGTGAAGAACTTTATTCATTTATAATTGAGGAAAGTATGACTCCAAAATTATCTAATGTAAAAGAAATGGTACCAAAAATAATTGATTTAGCATGGTCACCAAAAGACTTAATACATCCAAGCAAGTGTCTTATTGCTATTTTAACTTCAGCAGGTGCTGTTATAATTGCGTGTAAAATCTGTAGAGATTGGTATCCTGTATATGATTTATCTTCTCTACGTTATAATATTTTAGAACAAAAAATAAATGAAGAATTAGAAGAAAATAAAAATAACTCAGCTTCATTTGAAACATTCAAAATCTATATGAAAGCATTACAAGCTTCTTGTTTCACTTGGAGCAAATTTTTTGCAGATTTTGCGTATTTTGTTGTTGCATATCTTAATGGAGATATAATTATTTATAAAATCCTAAAGATATTTGATTATAATGAAATACTTAATCCTAAAATTGTAGGAATAATAAGATTAAATGAATCTGTAAAAATGAATGTTTTAAATTGGATTACAATTAATACAAAGAAACATTTAATTATTATTGGATATTTTGATGGACGTATTTATGGACTTAATATTGAAGAACATGATGGAAATTTTGAATTAATGTTCATTGAAAAATATTATGATTACACTGATCGTATTTCTATTAGTGCTATAAAAATATTTCCTCAAAATGATTTAAATGTAAATGTTCTTATTGCAAAAGGATATTATCTATTTTTATTATGCTTTGAAAAAAATGGTACATTAAGAAGTATGCAACATTTACAATTAGAAGGTTTTATGATTTCAGGTAAATAAAAATTTTTTATTATATAATATATAAAAAATATAATATTATATAAAAGAATTATTTCTAGGAATGATTTGTATAAGTACAAACTGTGCACTCATCACAACAGAAAATGGTTCTATGTTTGCAATTGATATAAAAGAAAATCAGTTATTGAAAACAAAAGTAAATAATAAATTATCACAAGTTCATGTTCGATGTCTAGGTCTTGCACATTCTCCAAGTTCCGTGATTTTTATAAATATAACTAGTCCCAGCACTATATATGATCATTTAGTAATAAAGGAACCAACCAAAATATATATGTTTTGTTTAAAGAATAAAAATTGGAATCCATTATTTATTTTGAATCAAAGTAAGCATGAAAAATTTGAGCAATTGTGGGATTGTTTAGAAGCAATTAGAATAAAAGCAACAAAAGCGTCAGATCTATCATTAATATTACCAAAAGTTCCATCTAATTTGGAATTTTTATCTTTGCACGAGTTACGAATAGTAATGTGGACATCTGTGATAACGGAAATTTGTGAAAAGAGGAAAATCATTCAAGGAATGAATAATATTGCTGGAGAAATATCAGAAGCTCAACCTTTAATTTTTATTCATACTGCATGCAATTATCTTATACATCTTGAAAGTAAATCTTCTTTGATAGAACACCAAAAAGTTTCCATGAATTTATTAAAAATGTATTTAGAAGTATATTTGGCTGGAGAAGAAAATGAGAAAGTAACTCCACTTTCCAAGCGTATTAGAGATGTTTTAAAAAAAATATCTCAATTCAATTTAAATAATATTGAGACTTGCAATCTGTGTGGTGAAATGATAAATGAAAATTTTTCCTGGAAAATTAGTAAGTGTTCACAAGGTCATATATTACCTAGATGTGCTATTACTCTTTTACAAATAACTGTGGTGCCATATAAAACATGTCCAATATGTGGTTTAATTTTTCATCCATGTTTGGATCAAGAATTTAAAGAAACGAGATGTCCTTTTTGTGATGTACCTGCACTTGAAGAAAACCGAATGTTGAATTCCAAATATTATATTCCAAAGGAAAAAAGTTTGTCTAGATTACATAATTATATCTTAGAAGATCAAGAAATGGAAACAGTTGCTGAGGAATCTTAATCCAAATTTAAAATATCTTTTAATAAATGATGTAATCAATATAATATGTAAAATATGTGTATATTTCTTATCATAATCTTATGTATTTATTTATTATTAAATAATGTATTTTTAAGAATAAAAATAATATAAATAATAAAAATGATATATGCCAAAAAAGATCATATTTTAAAAAAAAATCTTAATAAAATTGATAAATATAAAGATTATAGGATTATTTTATATTTGATATACTTAAACATAGTTACGGGTTCTATCCCCAGAGGTCAGTAATATCAGGTGAACCATATTTATCTCAGTGAATTATTATATTCTTAAATGTGAGTTTTTTCATTAATTATATGCTTTTTTATTACTTTAAATATAATAATTAATATCAATTGACATATTTTATAGAAAATTAAAATTAAAAAATTCTTTTTGAATTAATTAATTTAATAGATATTCTAATACGTAAAACACAATGTAATACAAACATATAAATATAAAACTACAAAAATAAAATATTTATTAAAGTTTAACATATCAAATATTGGAACATTAAGTTTATTTTTATCTTATTAATTAATATGTAAAGGTAATAGCAATCATGCACTCATTCGCAAAATAAAGTTACAATTTAATTATAATTTTTGATATAATAAATTATAATTTGACAAAAATAAAATAATAGCAATTGTTATTATTATATTTAGTTCATTAAAAATATTTTATTGATTAGATAGGATTTAAAACAAAAATTTGAATATGTACAATAGATGAATATATAACATTATAAATTATATATATATATTTTTACATGAATATATAATTAACATATCAATAAAACATCTTGCACAATATTATTCTTTTAACTTACTATTATTTTAATTTTATTAATTTTATAATTAGTTGTTTAGATATAATTAAAAAATAAAAAATATATTATATATTTTTTTCTGTTTATTATTGCTATGTATATAATATTATTATAATCAATATTGTTATATGACAATATTTTTGCACAGAAAGAATTAAAATAATTTGAATAGTTAACAGAATAATAAATAATAAAAAAAAATAGTAATGATAATAATATTTATAAAAATTTCCTTATTAATTTATAAATATGAAACTATAAATATTTTCAGAAATATAAGTGAAAACTTAAATGGTACTTTTGAACTTTGTAATTTGAAAATGAAAATATTTTATATTTAATTCAAAGTCTTTTCAAAAATTATTTTATCAATCACTATGTTTCCTTCTTTCAAGTAAGTATACATAATAAAGAAAATAAATCTAATAAGTTAATTTTTAAAAATTTTATTATAGAAATAAATATTTGAAAGAAATTTTATTTAATTAATTATATAATGGATTAATTTGTATTAGAAAGAAAAGATAAAAAGTTAAAAAAAAAATTATAAAAATTTATATAACTTATTCACATTATATTAATAATTTATTAATTTATGTTTTTAGGAAAAACACTAGAAAGAAATATTCACAAACATCTGAGATAAAATATCCTTCAATATCTATGAAACAGAGATTTGCAAAAGTAAAGAAATTGCAAAATTCAATGAAGTCATTATGTGACAATGATTCTAGTTCTCTTGAAGATGTACGACCTTTTTTTCTTAAATCTAGTTCATGTAAGTTAAATGCAAAAAGTTTGTTTATAGAAGGAATTTAGAAGAAATATTCAAAATTCAAAAATATTGCTTTAAAATTATTTTTAGGTGACAATTCAGTTGATAAATCATCTGATGAAGATAATCTTAATGAATCAAAATATGGAAAAAAACCTACATTCTATACAATTACTACAGATGAGAGCGAAAATGATTGTCAAAAAACAGATAAAACACTTTCAAAAATTAACAAGCATAAAAACAATGTAAAAGATAAGAAAATAAATTATGACAATATAAAAAAAAAAAACAGTAAGAATGAAAAAATAAATAATGATTCAGAAGATGACATATATGAAAAACATATTAATAAAAAGGAAAAGAAACATTTAACACTAAAGTCAAAACAAGAACATTTCATCAATTTCCATAGAGAAGATTCTAGTTCTGGTAAAGAATTCCAAAAATCAAAAATTTCCTGTACTGGTTTGAATATCACAAAAAAATTAACTCAAGCTAAAAAAGACAATGTAATTTCTATTGAATCAGATTTAGAAAGTATAATAGAGTCAGAAAAAAAATTTGAAATTAGTAAAGAACAAAGTTTACAGTTAAAATTTCATGTTGTTAAAATTTTTAATAAATTTAAGGAAGCTTGTTCAGAATATGAATTACAAATGGAACGTGTTAAATGCAAATACTTTAAAAAAGAATTAATATATCAGAAATCAGTAAGTAATGTTATACAAAAAACAAAAAACGTGATCAATAATCTTAAAATAGAACTTGATGCACAAGAAAAAGAATTAATAAATTTTTATGAAGAATGGAATAAAAAATGTAAAGTACAAAATTTAGATCATGAAGATAATCTTTTAAATAAAATTGAAGTTACAAAAAAGATAGAGGATAAAGAAGAATCAGATACATCAAAAAGTAGTTCAAATGTGGAAAGTATAGTTTCTGAATGTGATAATGAAGAAATATTTTCTGATACTGAAACAAATATTATGAAAATAAACATTGATAAAAATAGAGAAAATGAAGATACAATAGTTGCAAAATTTTCAGAAAAATCAACAAATGACAGTGAAAACAGTAATCGTATTATATCTCCTATTTTAGGTAATAATAAAAAAGGAACTAGAATTTATGCAGACAATGATTTGAAAATAATTGATGAAAATAAAAAAAAGTTTAAAGAATTTAACATATCTTCAAATGAACACATCATAAATGAATCTGTAGATGATATATTTAAAGAAAGTATAATTGAAAATACAGATGATGTCAATTTAAAAAATGAACATGAGAATGAAAAAAATTTAGAATGGAAAGAAAATGAAAAAAATAACGATAATAAAAATGAAAATTTTTTGAAAAATGATGAATTGAACGTAGAAGTTAAAAGTAAAAATTTGCGTGCAATTGAAACTAAAAATATAAAATCTAAATCAATTAGTTCTGAAAAAATTTCAGAATCTGTTGAAAAAGAAGAAAGTATTTCAGATGAAGTTGATGATGAAGAACAAGCTAAAAGAGCAATGCTAGAATCTGATTCAGAAACACCTACAAATGAAGAATCATTGGTTGAAAAATTTATTAAACAGTCTAGTACAAGTGATAGTTTTAAAGAAAAAGATTTATTACAAACGAAAAAAATTAAATTTGATAAAAAAAAAGGAAAAAATAAGATATCAAATAATGCCAATTGTAAAAATAATTCATCAGATGAAGATGAAATTATTAAAGAAGAAGCTTGTGCTAAAAATACGTTACTTGAGTCAAATTCAGATGATTCTACAAGTCCTTATGATATAAAAAAAAAATCAAATAAAAAATATGATTCTAATGATGATAGCGAAAAATTAAATTCTATATATGATAATGATATTGTTTTAAAACAAACTAAAAACAAAAATAAAGATTCTATAAAAGACGATTCTAAACAACAAATATTTAAAATAAATTATATTGGATCAGACAGAAAATTAAAAATGCTTTCTGAAGTTATTATTGAAAGATTACCTGAAAATATTCTTAAAAAACATAAAAACGCATTACAGAAATCACGACAATATTTAGAAAGTAAAGAATTTAAAAGGTATAAAATGAATAAATTATTTTTCATTCATTTTTAGTAAAATTTATTATTTTTACAGTTTAATTGATTTGGATAGATTACAAAAAGATTATAAGAATAATAATGATATAACACGAAGTTCCTTACCTAGAAATATGATAAAACATAAAACAAAAGAAAAGGAAGATTCTTTATTAGATCATTTAAAGAATGTGAAAGATGACGAATTTATTGAAAATACAAATAAAAAATCTAATATGGAAAATAATAATTCAATTGCAAAAACATATGGTAGTTTTCAAACTAACAAAGAATTAATAATGGAAGCAGATGCAGCTACAAAGAAAATACTTTTATATTCTTCTGATTCTGATATTGGTAAATTTTATTAGATTAGTTTTTCTTAAATGAAAAAATTTTTTTAGAATTAAAAATTTTTTTTACTTAATATGCTCATTAATTTTTTATGAAAAACATTTTCTATGAAAAATTATATTAAATAAATAAATAATATTTTAATTCAGGTGAACAAAAAATTACTTTTGAAAATAGTGAAAATGAAATAAAATCAGAAAGTAGTTCAAAAAAATCAAATCAGAAAACAGAAAAAAAGAATGGTGATAAGGTAACATTTAAAATAAATCAATACAATAAATTTATTATTTATATTAAAATATTAATTAATTTGATAGGAAAATGATGAAGAATGGAAGAAAAATAAATGGAGACGAAATAAATTATTAACAATGAAATTTTCTTCAGATTCAGACTCTGATATTACAAGGGCAAAATGGAATAAAAAACAAGAAGAGTTATCAGAAAAGGTGGAAGAAACTCATGTGTGAGTTACTTAAAATAAAAATGTTAGAATAGAATATGAATTAGTAATAAAATATTATATGAATTATAATATCTTTTTTAATAGTGAAAATTTAGCTATCAAAAACAAAATTATGAAACGTGAAAGAAGAAATCGTAGAAAAATTATAGATTCTGATTCAGATATACAACTTTTAAATTCTGATACAAATATTAAATCTTCTGTCACATCAGAAGATAATAAATCTTCAGATAGTGATACTTCAGTAGGAAAGCCAAAAAAAATGCGTAAACGTAAAACATATAAATCATCTGATACAGATTCCTCATTTACAGAAAAAAGGTATATATATTATAATTATTAATTTTAAAAGAAATATAATACTGTGCAAAAGTTTTAGACCATTAATTATTTTTGTAATAGTAAATAGTTTCTATGAAAATGAAATTTATTATTATATATCTTTTTGCTTTATTCTAATAGTTTTTCTATATTAAACTATTAATTTTTATAAGATATATTTTCAAAAAATTTTATATTGATTTATAACGTATATATATATATATTTTTTTTTTTGATGAATATAATTTTTTATATTGATTTATACATTTATTTAGATCTAAGCCAAAGAGGAAACGTATTAAAAACATGTCCAGTGATACTGATAGCGATAACGATCAAATTATAAATTCTCAAGGAACACCTGGAAAGAAAGGTCGGAAAAATATTCGAAAAGTAATGAAAGATAAGCAAGTTACAGATGATACTAAACAAGCTGCTAAAGAAGAAGAAGAAAGACTTAAACGTATTGCTGAGAGACAAAAATTAGTGCGTATTTTTAAATAATTAATTTTTGATTGTATCAGAATTAAAAATCATTTTTTTTATTTTTTAATATAGTATAATGAAATGTATGAAGTAAGATTGGCTGGAGAAGAAAAAGTAGATAAACTAATATTGGATTTTAATCCTGAAACAAAAGAAGAATTGATAACTGTTCATAAAGATCTAGTGAAACGTTTGAAACCTCATCAAGCCAAGGGAATAAAATTCATGTGGGATGCATGTTTTGAATCACTGGAAAGAATAAACTGTTCTCCTGGATCTGGATGTATAATTGCACATTGTATGGGACTAGGAAAAAGTCTTCAAGTAATCGCGCTGGCGCATACGCTTTTAACACATGAAAAATCTGGTGTTAAAACAATTATGATCGTTTGTCCTTTAAGCACAGTACTTAATTGGCTCAATGAATTTAAGTATTGGTTAAACGATATAGAAAATGATATCGAAATTTATGAAATGACTAAGTGAGTTTTATACAAGTAAAGTAATTAGTAAATAAATAATTACATGATGTTTATTCATTAATAAATTTGTTAAAGATTAAAGAAAAATATAGAACGGAAGTTTCAATTAGAAAGTTGGCAAAGAACTGGTGGTATACTTCTTATTGGTTATGAAATGTTTAGAAATCTCACTGGTACAAATAATAGAATGAGAAAAAATATGAAAGAAGCAATTTTACGATACTTAATAGATCCTGGTCCGGATATGATAGTTTGTGACGAAGGTCATTTACTAAAAAACGAAGATACTGCACTTAGTAAATCTATAAAACGAATTAGAACATTACGGAGAATTGTACTTACAGGAACACCACTCCAAAACAATTTGATAGAATGTAATAATTAATCTTTATTGAATAATAAGTATTTATATAATTAATTTAAATTATATAAATTATATAATAATTTATTTATAAAAATAATTTAAAAAATAATTAATCTATTTAGTTAAATATCTTTATAATAGATAATAAAATAAAAATTAACTAATATATTTCAGATCATTGTATGGTACAATTTGTAAAGCCAAATCTTTTAGGTACAAAAAGAGAATTTTTAAATAGATTTGCAAATCCAATAACTAATGGTCAATTCGATGATTCTACTGAATATGACGTTAAAATAATGAAAAAGCGTGCATATGTTTTGCATAAGATGTTAAAGGGTTGTGTACAAAGATTTGATTATTCTGTATTAACACCATTTTTACCACCAAAACAAGAATATGTAATTTTTGTTAGTTTAACAGAAGTGCAAATTAATATGTATAAATATTATTTGGATAATTTTGCAAGGTACTCGAATTGATTTTGAAATTAAACTTCATCAAAATTTAACATATATTTTTTATTTCAGGCGAATACGTAATGCCAATGGATCTCTTTTCGCCGATTTTCAAGCATTACAAAGAATATGGACGCATCCTATAGTTTTACAATTAAATGCAGAAAAAATAGAAAAAATGAATGAAAAGAGACTAGATTCTAGTGATTCTGAGGGTTCTTTGCGAGATTTTATTAATGATAGAGAAACAGATTCTACAAGTACTAGTACAAGTACCACTGATGAAGATGATGAAGTAAAAAGTATTGACTACAATGTTGCAGGAAAAAATACAAGACGTAATTCAAAAAATAATAAATCTGGTAAGATTTTGTTTATATTAAAATATGTAATATGTGAAAATAATATTATAATTTTATATCTAGAAATTGAAATAGTTCCAAAATCTGAGGAATTTGAAAAAAAAGAAGAGGAGTGGTGGTCACAGTTTGTTCAACCCGAACATTTTGAAGATATGAGAATTTCTTCTAAATTGATACTTCTTTTTGGAATTTTGAAAGAATGTGAACAAATTGGAGATAAAGTGTATGTCTATTATATCATGAAAAAATAATTTATATAGTATTTTCAAATAATTTTTAATGATTTTAGGTTGGTGTTTTCACAATCATTATATTCATTAACTCTAATTGAACAATTTCTTGAGAAAATTGATAATGCAACACAAAACGGTATAAATTCAGACTATATTGATGGACATACTGGAAGTTGGTCATTGGGTTTAGATTATTTTCGATTGGATGGTCAAACATCTGCAGAAAATAGAAATATATGGTGCAAAATATTTAATGAACCATCAAATACAAGAGCAAGATTATTTTTAATCTCGACTAGAGCAGGTGGATTAGGAATTAATTTAACTGCTGCTAATCGTGTTATTATTTTTGATGCAAGTTGGAATCCTTCACATGATGTTCAAAGCATATTTCGTATATATAGGTATATATTAAAAAATTTATTTTAATTTATTTAAAAAATTAAATAAAATTTTAGAATTATTAAAACACATTTTTTTATATAGATTCGGTCAGAAGAAACCATGTTATGTTTATCGGTTTCTAGCAGCTGGAACAATGGAAGAAAAGATTTATAATCGGCAAGTAACAAAACTATCGCTTTCTTGCAGAGTTGTTGACGAGCAACAAATTGAACGTCATTATAGTAATCATGATTTAAGCGAACTGTATTCGTTTGAACCAAACATAAATAATGGAAAAAAACCGACTTTAAATTTACCAAAAGATAGATTATTAGCAGAAATATTTTTGATATATAAAAATTTTGTGGAAAATTATCATGAACATGATTCTCTTTTGGAAAATAAAGTAATTTATTATGTTATATTATAATATATATTTATATTTATTAAAATAAGTTTTCTTTATGAATTTACTTTAAATACAGGCTGAAGAAGAATTGAATGAAGAAGAAAGAAAGCAAGCTTGGTTAGAATATGAAGAAGAAAAGAAAGGAAAGCCAATGCCATCATATTCAGCAATTCCAACAATTCTAAATCAATATAATGCAATATTAAATCAATACAATGTACCATCGACATTTAATATTAATACAGATTATGAAAAACTTCGGGAACTTCTTCAAAAAGATGTTAGAATATTTGTTGTAGAATATTAATTTTATTTTAATAATTTAAATATTTTATTTATATCTATTGACTTATTACAGTCATTTATATTTTACAGTATCCTAATGCAACACCAGAAACTCAACAAATGATGACTAATCGTGTATTAGCAGATATGTATACTTATTGGGAACGACAAGCTTATCAAAATTCTGCAAATCGAATAATCAACCAGGTAATTTCTTAAATTTTTATTGATAATATTTAAATATAAGACATGTTTTTCTTTATCGATATTTTTAACCGAGGATTTGTGAATTAGAATCCAAATATAAATCCGATACAAGTAAGAACTCAGGTACCCAATTTGTCCCAAATGTCTTATGCAATGCAGAATACAAATCAAAATCTAACTAATCAACCAAATGATTATAGGACATCTGATATTAGATCTGATGACGATGTTGTAGAGGTAATACATTTATATATTTATGTAATTAATATACATTAATGATATGTATAAAGTATTAATATATTCATAAAATACTTCTTTTGTAGAATTGATTTTAAAATTGATTCTAGAATCAAAACAAATACAAAAATTAACAAAAACAAAAAGTTATAGTTATTATACAAAAATATTGGTTAAAATTTATTTATTAAGTGTTAAGTTATAAACAATTGAAGCTTGCATTAAATGAAGCAAGATGATGGTGTGATAAAGATATATTTATAATATATACTTCAACCAATATTTTTGTATAATAACTATAACTTTTTGTTTTTTTGTCTTTGGAATCGATTAAAATTACCTCACAAATACATTAAAACACTACACTACACTACACTACACCACACCACACCACACCACACCACACCACACCACACCACACCACACCACACCACACCACACCACACCACACCACACCACACCACACCACACCACACCACATCACACCACACTACACCACACCACACATTATATTACACACATACACGCACGCACAGAGAGAAAGAGAAAGAGATGTATACAATTTCTTTATAATTTCAGGTTACTTCAAGTACAGTAAACAATAAAAATAAAAACCAAGAAGAATAAATAAATCAAAAGATGTGAAATAATTATTATTAAAAAATTTAATATTAAATAGATTAATATTTTTAATTAATTAAATTTAAAAAAATTTTATATTATTTTTTATAGCATAGAAATATTTCGATATTTTGTTTTCTATTCAATTATACTTTCATCTAGGTTTTTAATATTTTATATTTGTATTATATTACATCAATTTTGATGTAATATAATATATGATGTTATTGTTACTAAAAAGCTTAAATATTAAATACTAATTAGTATTTGGATAATAATTGTATTGATATATTATTTTTTATTTAGTATATTTTTTTGAATTTAAATTGTATATTCATAAAAATATTATAAGTATATAAATCTTTTATATATATGTATATGTATATGCTACACTTATATATGTGCTTACAAAAGACTTTTATATCAATTAGATTATTATAGAATATTATTAGAATATATAATTTATTTATTATAACATTAATTTAAAGATAAATTTAGACAAGTAAATTTCATATTGCTTTCAATTATCTATAAATATGGCAAAACTTATTTTATTTAAAATCACAAATGTATGTAAAGTATTATAATAACAAATTAATTAATTAAATATAAGTATAATTTAAAGATAATATATAGCTTTATTTGATAAAATATTTTTCCAACCATGTTGCAATAAAAACTTTAACTTTTTTTTTAATTTAACATATTTTTGAAAAATTGCTAAATTACGATTTTCACCTTCGTCATTACTGTGATTATACAATTCCTCTGCAATAATATCATTCCAATCTGGTAATTTAGTTTCAGATTTAAATGATAACCAAGCCGTATAACGATATTTATTTGTTCTTATCGTGTATCCCATTGCTTTAATCTCTTTTAAACGTGGTTCATCGCTATTTGGATGTATTGAAGGTTTAATGCTTGGTCTTGGATATTGTCCAAATGCTGCTTCTTTCCATAATATTGACTATAAATTATTAAATATATATTTTAATATATAGCAATTTCAATAATTATCTATTATATTATTTATTATAAAATCAAATTTATTGTACCTTCTTTTTTAAAGCAGCTTGTATAAGTGGCATAAAAGATATTCCTTCGCTACAAGTAATTTCCATTGTTTCATTTGAACAAATAGGTATTGAAATATTTGCTAAATCTGCAATTGTTGGAAAAATATCAACTAACTCTACTATTGAATTTATAAATAATGGATACTTTTCTAATGAATTATTTGCTTTCTCTTTTGATCTTTTATAAGTAAGTCCAGGTATTGATATTATTAATGGTACTTTTAAAGCAACATCATAATTACTGTATTTTGCCCATTCTGTATGCTCTCCTAATGACCATCCTATGCAATTATTGATTAGAAAAATAAAGTATTGATTAGTAATTCAAGAAATATAAAAATTTTAACTATTATTTTGACCTACCATGATCAGACATTAATATGATAGTAGTATTTTTTCGAATTGATAAAATTTCCAATTGATTTATTAATTTACCAATTAAATCATCAATATATGTTACTGATGCATAATATGATTGAATAATTAATTTAGCAAAGCTTTCTAAAAATTAAAAAGGAATCAGTATTGTAAAAATAAAAATTAATTTTCATATATTACTTAAATTGTACTTGGTATTTTCTTCCATGGAAATTTAAGATTCAAAGCAGCAACATCTTTCCTTTTTCTTAAATCATTCCATGGATTATAAGCTATGCTACTAACATTTTTTGACCATTTGTATGGTTGGGGTACTTTAAATTTTTGCAAAGGATGATATTCTACAAAATTCATTCAAAATGATTTCTTTAATTAAAAATCTTATAATTATTATAACATAGTGATAATATTGAACTATACTTAAATATTTTTTAGGATATTTGAATGGTATATGTGGTTTTTGAAATCCAACTGCTAAAAAAAAAGGATTTCCTGCTTGATTAGATAAAAAATATTTAGCTTCTTTTAATATTTCTATATCTGGCAATGTTTTATTTGGCATTGACAAAACTTTAACTGGACATATCTAAAAATATGAAAAAGAAAATTATTATATATTAATATTTTTTTCAATTTTAAAAATTTTTTTTAAATAGTAATTTATCATATCAAATATTACAAGATTTTGTGCTGGTAGTATTTGCATATTTGTTTGACATATTGGAGCATCTTTATATCTTTCTGTGAATGGATGAAAAGGAATTTCTGACCATGAATAAGGATGATCATCAGAATTGTTTGAACTAATTCCTATAAAATATATAATAAAAATGATGTAAAAAAATTCATATTGGAACATTTTATTTAAAAAAAAATTTAAAAAATTAAAAAAAAAACAAGAAACCTGGATGAAAAACTTTTCCTATGGATTTAGTAATAAATCCATTATTTTTGAAATGTTGCGGCAATGTTGTAAAATTACCAATATCTTTCCGCCAATAACTATAAAAGTCATAAAGATGAAGTGTATCTGGTCTTCGACTTGTTAAAAATGAATTCCTACTTGGTGCACACAGTGCTTGCTAAAAAAATTTACATATTCTCTATTTATTATTTATATATTTTTTTTTATTCAATACAATACATGTAAATTTTGCATGTTTTAAAACATTTTTTTATGCTAACCTGAGCAAATGCTTGAGAAAAAATGGCAGCTTCTGTTGCTAAATGATCTATATTCGGTGTATACGCTTTGGTATCGCCGTAACATCCTAAAGCAGTTCTTAAATCGTCAACGATAATTAAAAGAAAATTTTGTTTCTGGGCTGTGCACCAAGCAATTAAATTTATAAAATGTAACATAAAAAACATTGCTTATTATATCAATATAATTAGCACTATGAAGAGCAATTCTGTTTAAATTAAGATTAAATAGGGCTATAGATAAAATAGCATCTCAGAAAAATAATACTCTATAAGTAATATTATTCAATATATTTCTGCATAAAAAAATTAAAAAATAAAATATTTCATATTTTAATAGTATTTATAAAATAAGATTTTTATATGTTTTTTTATGCAGAAATAATTATGTATTCTATATTTAATGAATTTTCTGATTCTACTTACTATTGCACTTTATTTTTCAATGTACAGACATATAAATGAAAATGCTATGTATGTATGCTTATATATCTACAATATCTATTATAACTATAACATGACCTAACATAAATTACATCAAAATTATACAATAATACAAAATAGTAAAAAATATGGAAAGTATAGAAAAAGTTTTAATATTAATACATGCACAAATTACTGCAATAAATTTTTTTCTTGTTTTTCCAGAACTTTACATTTCTCTTAATGTTGATATTATAATCTATGAAATTTTTATTTTGCATTTATGTATTGTTATATTGATTGAATATTGAATTTTAACTTTTTAAATTTAAGAGTTGCTTTTCATATTATCTTTTTAAATATTGCAAAATTAATTTAATATTTTTTTTGAATAGTAGAATCATTATAATTTTTTTTATTAAAATAATAGTAAAATATATTTAAAAACATTGAATATATTAATTCTCTTATAAAGAAAATTATTTTTCTTAATTTCTTTCATTACATATTTTAAACAAGTATTGCTTTTTGAAATAAGTATTTCAGAAATAAGTATTAAATCACAAAATTGTTAGTTATTTCTAAATATTAATACAAATCTGAATATTTGTTTATTATAATATTATAAAGTATGAAACTTTTGTTGTATGGTTTTTACAATGAAATAATTGAAAACCATAGAGAAATAACTCTGATAATCTTCAAGTTATCTCTCTATTTCAGTCTTACAGTCTTTGTGACTGTAACTTTAAATCAAAGATTTGAGTAATTAACAAGGGCCAATGACAAAAACATAATAAAAAGTGACTAGGCAAAAAGACAAATAAAAGATAGAACATTTCTGTTTGTAAAAAGAATTCAAAACAATAATATATTTCATAATTTGAATATTTTTGGCCCTAGTAAAGTACTCTGATTCATCACTACAATTATTTATCCTCACATTTATAATATCAATTTATTTGAAGTCAATCCCTTGCTTCCTTCTTAACAACTGATAATGATCTTTGATCATCAGTACTTATCGTACAGTCATTTACATTAATATTATTCTTTGCTTTAAAGTCAGTCTTAAAATTTGCTTGCAAATTAGTAGTATCATCTTTAAATATTTCAGTATAATGAAAACTACTCCCAGTCTTTGTATTTGTGCTAATATTATTACCAGTACCATTTGAATGTACTTCAGTAAAGTGTTTATACAACATAACTGTTGTACTAAATTCTGTTTCACATCCAGGAATTTTGCAACTGAAATATGTTCTGTTTTTTAATCATTTATCAAAATAGTTTTTAATAACAATGTTCAAAAATATTTGAAATTAATATATATATTAATATTAATATAATATAGATAATATACTTATTTGATTTCTCTTACAGTATTATGATTTCTAAATAATTAATTCTATTATATATAACTTACCGAAATATTTCACTATTTTTATTTCCTTGTATTATTGATAGCTTTGAATTAGCATGATTATCCTGATAATGTTTCCATAGACCAGTTACATTACTCACTTGAGCTCCACATCCAGGAATCTTGCATCTAAATAATATACAATAAATTTGAATAAAGAAATTAATTTTTTGAAAAATAATCTAAGATGAAAAAATATAATAAAAATTAAAAATTAAAATTTTAAATTACATATAATAAATTTTATAAAATTCAAGATTGAGACGAACATTTATCATTTATCATTTATCATTACAAACTTAATTACAAAAATAAATTTTTCTATAATCAGACTATTTTATGATAAAATTGATTTTTATCATGAATTAAAATCAGATTTTTTTTTATATACGTAATTATACATATATTAATGAATTAATATTGTTTGAATAATTCAGAGTAATTAATATTTAATATAATATTTAATAGATTATATTATTTATATTAGATTATAATAGAGACATTATATATATGCAGATAATATTAATAATAATAGCATATATAATCATAATATTAGTTATTATAATATAATATAATATAATATAATATAGTTATTATGTTAATTCATGTTGCTTCAATAGTTTACATGTTGATTTCATTAATCAAATCTGCATTTTTTCTTAAGAAGTTTTGGATAAAATATAAACATTTGGAAACAATATAGATATTTAGATATCTTATTTCTTCTGACTACACACACACACACACACACGCGCGCGCGCGAAAAAATATAATTTTTTTGTATAATATTATTCTTTTACACTTACAAAAAAAAACTAACTGTTGAAGCTTTTCCTTGTTTTAATTTTAATATTGATTTATTAGAATTTGAACTAATTGAACTATTATTGGTTGCTATTTTATGACTATCTTGATGATGACGATAATGGGATATGTATTTGTATTTTCTCCCACAGCCATTAACAGCACATTTGTAAATTTCTTGTTTATACCTAGACATGCGTTGTTTTTTTGGAGTATATTCTTCATCATCTGAGCAATTTGTTTCTATAGTATTTTCTTCAGTTTTCGGAATATCACGATCAAGTTCATTTCTAACAATTCTTTCTAAATTATCTAGTTCAATCCTATGTTCTTGACTTCTTGAATTCATATTACATATTTCATTTTTTGTGTTTTTTGTAATGGTAATATCACCATTTACATAAATTAAACTATTTTTTTCTTGGGAATGTTCAGTTTGTAATTCTGAGCCTTTATTTATATTATTCTCATATTTGGATAGAAAATTTTCTGTATTTAGAATTAAATTCTCATTCATAGGAAATGTATTAGTTTCATTTAAAGATTCATTAGTGGAAGAATAATCTTCTTTTGAACTATCATTTGTAACATTCTGATCATGTGAAACTTCATTTTTTTGTACATTATCATTTCTAAGAAAATTTCGCTCATTATCATCATATTGACATATTTTTATTCCAAAAGTTTCATTTGCTCTTTTTTCATAACATTCTTCTGTACTTTGTACATTTTCTTCATCTATTGCATTTTCAGGATCTTCAAAGCATATTATTTCTGGTTCAGTTGGTAATGTTGGTGGTTGTCTATGGCAGCTTTCGATATGTTCTTCGAGATTGATACTAGTTGTATGTAAAGATCCACAATTTGTATATGGACATATAAATACATTTGTTTCATTATTATGCCATTCTTGATAATGGCGCCACATACTTCCTGGATCAGATAATTCTTCTCCACATCCTGGTTCTCGACAGCTATAAATTTAATTATTAGTTATATATTGTGATATCATTATTGGAAAATAAAGTTAAGATATTCTTAATATTGTATATTTTGTAATTTTATATATAAATTTTTTTTAGTAAAGCTAACTTACATAAACCTAATTTTTAAAGCTTCAAGAGCTTCATGTGTTTTATATTCATCTTGATTGGTAAATGTCTTACCACAACCCCGTTGTTTGCAAGTATATACTTCCTAAAAATATAATTTAAATAATATATATTTTACAAATAAATATATAATTTTTATTTACATAATTTTTACCAAAAATTTCGTAAAATACTGATGGATGGATGGAAATTGATTAAAAATACTAATCAAATATTTCACTTATATTCAAATTGCATCTATTTTTTTGTTTTATTTTTCATTTAAATATTATTTTTCGTCATTAAAAAACTAATTAAACACATGTCATAATAAGTTAATAAATATATATAACATGATAACATATCGCTGAACGATTTGTTTTGAGTTAAAGGTCATTGAACTTATTAAATGGCTCCAGTTTTTACCTTTTTGGGGGCTATTTCCTCAATGGTGCGATTTCTAGACACAAATCTGATGACGCTAACTTCAGCAGGTCTATCTGTGCATGTATCTGTACCCTGGCCCATCTTGGCCAATTTGCAAGAAAAATGATGAATAACGACCCGTTTCAATGCTCACATAACCTGCATTCACCAACAAGAATTCAGAAGGGAATTTTTCTTGCACCTTGAATGAAAGTTCCAAATACATGATCATTTCTACAAATAGGATACTTTATTGAGTTACTTACCAACAAAGTGCATTCCCATTCGTGCCGAAATATCTTTTTTTTTCACCTCATATTATACTATTACTAATAATATCAATCATTTGTTGTCATTTCAATACTCAAGCTACTTCATCGTAAATACGTATTCACCATAGTCTTCTCGTCCACCATTATTATGTTTTATCTCATATATAGTTGAGAACCACTGTAGTAGATGCACCTTTCGATGTTTATTCCATCTATTTTATATCAATTCAAGTTAATATATCGATAATAATATCGATAATATATCGATAATATTCGATATAGACATTTATCGATTTTTTAAATATTTTTATCGTTTTAAATTTTTGTGCAATATGAACATTTTTTAAATTGTCAATCAAAAATTTAAATATTTTTAATTGATAATTTATTTTTAACATTACTGTTCATGAATTTTTTAATTTATTATAATGGAAGACAAAATGAATAATATCAATAAATTCTTATAATGTTAAAATCAAAAAAATCAAAAAAATTAATTGATGCAAATTTAAAAAAGCAAATTCAAATAAAAATTATTTATAATTATCTACTATTATTATTATTATTATAATATTACTAATTAAAAATAATTATATTATATCAATCACATATATAATATATTAATATTTTTCCATTAATTTTCAAATATAATATTATATATTTATAATTAATTTTTATTTTTTAGAAAAGTTCAAATTTATCAGATTAAATTCATGTTTATAATGGAAAATATTAATAATTGCCAGTTGCTATGTAAACATTACATTGTTAGTCAGGTCGCTCAAGATATGACTAGTCATGTTAATATCGATTTACTTAAATAGCCAGTTTTATTATGAAAAGGAACTGTATTAATGTACATATTAATATATAGTTTTTATTTAATTATAAATAAAAATAATATTAATGTGATTGCAATTTATATAAAAAAATGTATATTCTTCATTCTTTATTTCTGACAATATTTCTTTTTATTCAAAAGTTTACATATTATGTTCATAGTGAAGGTAAGTATGACTTCTTAATTTTTTCTAATTTAATGAATAATAAAATAAATTAATATTAATTTTTATGTTAATTTCATATTTTTTAATATTTTTTTTTTTATTTTTCAATAAAACATTTTATAACTTATTTTATTTTGGATTTAATTGATGAAATTTAGTTAATTCAAAAAACATATATTGATTTTTCTAGTTTCTTCATATTTGAGTTATATGAATAACATATTCATTATTACTATTGTTATTACTTTTATACATTATATATAGTAATACAAAAAACGAATATATAATAAAATATTATGTAACTAAAAAAATATAATATTTAATTAATAATAATAATATTTTTATATAATTTTTTATTATATATTTTTTGATTATTTTTTATATATGCAGATAACGTGGCAATTAATAAAGATAATGAAGAAGGAAACTCCATACCATCGCAAATAACAGTAACATCTTGGAATGTAAGTTTTCTAGAAAATTCAATGTTAATTATATATGTAGAATGTTATATATATATGTTATATGAATGTTTTATATATATATATATATATATATAAATAGAATGTTAATATATTTTATTATTATATTTTATAATATATATATATTAATATATTTTATAATTTTATAAGTTAATATATTTTATAATTTATATAATATAAATTCATAAAATATTTTTGAAAGATTAATTCTATAAATCAAAACAAGTTGAAAAATTAATATACATAAATATTGATTAAAACTAAATTCCTTATTAAGTTATAAACAATTCAAATTTATGTTAGATGAAATAAGATAGAGATAAAATGAAGTTGCAATTTCCATCACATTGCGATATTGTTTCAATATAATTTAAATTATTTATAACTTAATAAATATTTCTCAAAATACTTTCGTATAAATATACTAATTTTTATATTTGTTTTGACGTCTAGAATCGATTTTTCAAAGATATTCTATAAATATATTTATCTTGTATATTTTTTCTGAATTTTCATTTTTTTACATATAGAAATCTAGATATATTTCGTAAAATTTAATAAGAGTTACATAAATTATACAAATATATTTAAAAATTTAAAATTTAATCTAAGCATATTTTTATATATAAAATACAATATTATTATAATACATACATAGAATACTTATAATATTATTCATGTACATTCATTTCTAATCTTTATTTATTAATTTATTAATAATTTTTATTATTTTGAAAAGTAAATTATATTATTATATTATTATTATATTAATTACTATATTAATTATTATATTAATTATATTATTATATATTATGTATGTATTAAACTTTATTTTATAACAAACTCTACAATTAAAATATTTTACATTAATATATCATATTTAAAATGAAGATTAATAATTAAAATTTATGAATATTGAAATTGTCTTTTTCTCTTTCTTGTTTTTTTTTATTAAGAATATATAGAGTTCATTTTTTTTATAGGATATGCCTTTCTCAGGAATTGTACAGAAAAATGGAAAATGGATTGGTCAAGGATATGCATTTTATATTTTTGATTTAATTAGTTCGAAATTGAATTTTACATATACTATTATTCCACCAAAAGAACATATTTTGGGTAATGAAAGTAGCGGTATTCTTGGATTACTCTACGAAAAAGTATTATTTTAAGAATTTTTTATATAATAAAATAAAAAAGATAAGATAATTAATTAATCATTGCAAAATTTTATTTCATTTTATAGAAAGTAGATATAGCTGTTGCATTTCTTCCTATGTTACCGGAAATGCGACGATATTGTTCGTTCAGTACTTTACTAGATGAAACAAAATTAACTGCTGTAATGAAGAGACCCCAGGAATCGGCTACAAGTTCTGGTCTATTGGCACCTTTTGAAAAAACTGTTTGGCTATTAGTTTTAACATCATTAATTTTTGTGGGACCAATTATCTATTTTTTTGCTAATATGAGGTTCTTAAAAATCTTCTTATTAAATAATTTTTCATTGATAAATATAAATATTTAATTAAAAATTATTTAATTTTTTTAATATTTCTAAAATTTTTAAAAATTATTATTTTATAATTGTAATAATTTTTTAATATAGAGCAAAATTATGGCATGATCCGACTTCTGAAAATTTCAGTTTGTCTTCTTGTTTCTGGTTCGTTTATAGTTCACTTTTAAAACAAGGAACAAATATTATTGCTATAACAGGTAAAATATTAAATTTTAAATTTTAATAATACAATTTTAATTTTTTTATCATTATAATTTTAAATAATTATAATTTTATAAAATTGCAGATTCAACGCGAATGCTTTTTGCCACTTGGTGGATTTTTATACTGATTTTGACATCTTTTTATACAGCAAACCTTACAGCATTTCTTACAAGACCTCAATTTACACTATCTATTAGTTCTCTAGAAGACATTGTTCACAAAGAATATAATTGGATCACTTATAAAGGACGCATAGTTGATTTTCTCCTTTCTCAAGTAAGAATTTTAAGTACTTTTAATATTTTATAGAATAAATTTTGTAATAAATAAAAAATTTAATACATATATAATACATATATATAATAATGTTATATATATATAATAATATTATATATATATATTATATATATATAATATAATAATAATAAATCATTTTTAGAATCAGCAAAATGATTTAAGTTTATTGAACATAAGCAAACAACAAGGAAAAGGAATTTTTAAATATTATGAACCATCAAGACCTATTTTAGAATTAGTTAGTACAAGTATGTATCAAATAATGTAACGTAAGATATATGTACGATATAAGGTAAGATAAACATGAAAAATTATAGAAATAGATGATGCATAATTTTTCTCATTTGATTTTTTTCTTTCTTTAAGAGAGACTTTTTTTAGAAGAAACACATTATTTAGAGTCTTTAATATTCAAGGATTATGTGAATAAGACTCGCGATCGTTTAGAACATAATTTACGTTGTACATATGTTATAATGCCAGGTAATATTTTAGTAACTAGTCGAGCTTTTGGTTTTTCTCATGGTTCTACTATTGAAAAACATATCAATAAAATGTAAGTTTTAATTTTTTCTTAATTTATTTCGTTTGAAAATAAAAATAATTGTTTATTATTTATTTTAATAAATTTATTTTAATAAATATCCAATCATACATAAAATCAATTTTCTATATATTAAAAACTTTTTAAGCATTAGATTTATTATTGAATTTTAGGTTATTAAGATTAAGGGAAACCGGTATTACACAATTTAAAAAGAAGGAAGATCTTCCATTAGCTGAAATTTGTCCAGTCGATCTCCGTTCAACTGAAAGACAATTGCGAAATACCGATCTTCTTTTGACATACAAAGTTGTCATAGGTGGATACGCAATTGCTACAATTATTTTTTTATTTGAATTAATTTATGCGTGTATATCTTACCGATTACAGAATAATAAAAAAAAAATATGTCTTCCTTGTTGCGTTCTAAAAGAAAAAATACAAAATTCCTTAAATAACAATTTTTCAAACAAAAAGTGTATTATTATGTTAAAAAAAAGTCCACCAACAATTTATCAAAATCATAAAAATGTTTTGATACAAGGAAAACGACAATTTATTAATGGAAGAAGTTATTATGTAATAACTAATCCAATCGGTGATCGAAAATTAATTCCTATTAGAACTCCTTCTGCTTTTCTATTTCAATATACAACTTGATTATAAAATTAAATAATGTAAGAAAATGCATTTAAATTGTTTTAATAATATATTATATAATAATATACTAAATTTTTAATTGTTAAAAATTTTTAATGTTTAAAAATTATAATTCAAAGAAAATAATTCAAAGAAAATAATTCAAAGAAAACAAATTAAAAGTTATTAGTTTGTTTTTTGTAATATGATTTCATAAAAATTTTATTTATAACATATGTATTGTCATAATAAATTACATTAATAAGAACATAAAACAATTGTATAATATATATACATTAATATAATTCAATGTAATATAAGATATACGTAATATAGTACAAGTTTCCTATATTTACATTGATTCAATTTTTTTCTTCGTTTATAATTATTTTAATTATAATTAAAATTTATGCTATTATTTTTACTAAAACTGATGTTAAAATCAGATTTTAAAAATTTTTAATTTACTTTATTTTTATTTTAATTTTTTATTTATAGAATAATAATATATAATAATTTAATAATAATACTACTATATATGCATATTCAATAGCACATTTAATCATAAAGTTTTTTTTCATTCAACACAGTTTATTTTTTGTAATTGATTCTAAAGTTTTTTTTAATAATTTTTTTAAAATTATTTTTACTATTCATTTTCTAATATATATAATAATGTTCACATAATCTTTTTTATTATTAGAAATCTTTTATTTTCATTTTTATTAGCTTACATATTTACTTTTTTTTTTTTAAAAACTTAAATTTTATATTAATATTTACTTAAATCAATATAAATATCTCATGTAAACATTACGATCATTCTAAATTCATTTATATATTTCCTTTATAATTTTGAATATATATATATATATATCTTTATTTATTATAATTATAATATTTATACATATTATTTATATATAATCATTAAAAAATTATGTATATTTATATTTAGATCAATTTTTTTATTTAAAAAAAAACGTTAATTATATTCCATCTTTTAGATTTATTACATAAAATGTCAAAATAAGATTCCATTTGAAAGTTTCTGAATTTGTAATTCTTTATATTACAAATGTATCAAATATACCAACCATAAAAAAAACATTTTGAATATTTCTAATCTTTGTAAATACGAATATAAATCTTTTAATAATAATGTAATTCTTTAAATAAATGAAATCTGTGATAGAACAAATTTATAATATAATAAATATATGCGTTTATCTATTGTCGCTTAACAGATTATAAATAAGATAAAGTTATATAAAAAGATATAGGGAATTCTGATTTTCGTAACAACTGATTGATTAATTTCTCATATTATTGGTAATACTGAGTTTAAGATTAAGAAATAAGCAAGTTAGTAAACAATGCAAATAAAAGTAAACTGTACGTTGAATTTACCCAAGCATTTTTGTTTTTTAAATTTATAAAATTTTAAAATTAATATTTAAATATAGTTAATTTTTTTATTTTTATTATTTTTTCTTAAAAATTATAGATAGTTTTTATATTTTATTTGATGAAAAAAATATTTTCTTATCATTTCAGTTAATGAGCGCAAGATATTTATTTAAAAATAATATATTATTTTTTATTCATTATTTTTGTAATAAATCATTTTCAAATTATATGAAATTTTTTTTGAAATTTTTAATTTCTATTTTGTTTAAATTATGATTTTTGTTTTGTAGATATTAATAATGAAATATCTTTCAGAAAAAAAGAAACAAATGGCTGAGAAAGAAATCTGTGGATTTTTAGATGTCAAATATTGTGGTAGTAAATCTAAAGTTCATAAAGTTAAAAAGAGAACACTGGGTCCTTGGAAAGTTTGGAAAAGACATTGGTGTTCCTTTCAAAAGCTTAGTTCTGAACTAGGCATTAAAGTACATCTTGATTATTGCATTGGCAATGATAATAATTCATCATCAAATGATAAAGAAAATTTCATAATAATACCATTGAATGCCGTTATTTGTCGTACTCAATCTAGATCTAAACAATTTGCTTTCGGTATATTTCCTATTAAAGAAAGAAAACCATTACTTTATTTAGCTGGTAATTCAGAAACAGAATCACAACGTTGGATGGCAAACATTAGACAACTATTAAAACCTAGAAAAATTAAAATTATAACAGGATCTTATAATGTCTCTATGGTTGATAATTCACATTCTAAGGCATCAGGGTTAACAGGTATTTAAATTTTTATTTATATAAAAATTTATACTTTCTAATTTTAATTATTAAAGTATTGTTCAGGATTATATGGTGATTTGATAACCAATAAATTAGGAATTATGATAAAAGATGTTCATTCAGGTGAAATAATAGAAAATTTTGAATGGGAAGAGTTAAATCAGTTTCATTTAGTCACAGCAGGACGACCAGAAGATGTTAAATGCATTTGTGTAATTCATACAACAAAAAATTTTCGTGCTGGAATTGGTGAATTACATTTGTTTTGTTTGGAAGCTCCTAAATTATTGCAAGATTTGGTAACTCAGGGTCGTGGTCCAAGACACAAACAAATTAATAGAAAGCCTTTAAGCTTAAGTGAAAGTGATATTAGAACAATATCTCATGATGAACATTTGCAAAATTATTCAATAACAAATAAAAAAATGGAATTGAATATGTTAAGTGAAAGATATGAAAAAATAAATTGTAAAGTATTTAATAAACTAACTGAGAATGTTTATCAATCAGAACCATATAATTATCATATTAGAAAATTTTCTGATATTTCTCTAACTTCTGGAATTTATGAAGAAATATCTGATGAATCTAGTAAAAATACAGGAGCTACTTCAAGTTTTTATATAGAACATTTTTTTTACAATCATTCATCAGAAGAACCTCCACCTTTGCCTCCAAGACAAAGATGTGCTTCAGAGTCTATGAAAGAAAGCAGGTTTGCATTTATTCACTTTTTCTTGAAATTATTAGTAAAATTGTTTAATACAATTGCATTACATTTTTTATTACATATATATATGTATTTTTAAGGTTGCCAAATGTCCGAGTTTCTGGACCCAGTAGTTTATCTTTAACATCTCATAGAAATTCTATACAAATTCAAAGAAATAATTTAGAATTTCAAAGAATAATGGATGAATCTAATTATGTTCCTATGTCACCTCGATTAAAAGATATTACATTATTAAAAATGCAAGCAACAATGCAAGAAAATGATTATGTTATTATGCAATAAACAGGATATCAAATGCAGTTCAGTGAGAAATCTATTGATATTTTCTAATATTTTCTTTCTTAAATTTAAATATACATACATTTATATATATTTAAAAAAAAAATATAAAAGCTAATACATGATTGAAACTTAATTTGTTTCTATGCAGAGAAGAGTTTAATTCAAAAATTAGTTTAAGCATCATTGAAAATTATTTGTACAAAATTTCATATATATTTTATTCAAAATTATAAATTTGTACATATGCGAGGCTTCAGTTTTCAGAACTGTATTGGAGCGCATATTGCAGCTTACCTTTATTGCTTGTATTTCAAATATGGCAGAATTTATTTATTTTTCTTAATATTAAATATTCTTTCACACATACGCGCATGTGCGTGCACGTCCACATGCATACATAATCATAATTAAAATTCCTAGATTTTATATTTTTTTACATTAATCTATAATTGATAATTTGTATTTTGAACCTAAGCCGTGATTTGTAAAAATATCAAATTCTTCACGATTTAAAAGAGCTCCACGTACATCATCCAAAATTATCATTTTTGGATATCTATAAATAAAATAAAAAAAAAACTGTTATAATTCCATGATGATGATAACAATAATAATAATAATAATAATAGTAATAGTAATACATATATTATATATATAATATATATAAGTAATACATATATATATATATATATATATATATATATATATATATAAAGGATGGTAATATAGTTCTCAGTTTTATAAGTTTTTTTTTAAATTGTAATTTGTAATTTAAATTGCTTTAATTTTTTTATGTAATTATGCTTCATGATGTATGATAATACTTTTTTCATAATTAACAGATAAAGCATTCATAAATATCTTTATTAAATATAAAAACGGGACATGTAGATACTAATTTATCAGCAAGAAGCCATAATACCATTCTTTTCTATCTATATATATTTGATATTTACATTATAATATATATAAATATATAAATTATAATGTATATGTATAAATATATAAGCAACATTGATTAAAAAAATATATATTTACCCATTATTACTGCATCTTTCCCAAGCTTTTGCTAAAGACATTCTGACTAAATCTTCTGTAAGACATTCAACAGCCTAAAAACATAAAAAAAAATATGTAGGAAATTTTTTAATAATTTTTAAATAGAATAAAAATAAATAAAATAATTCATACTCGCATTATCATTCGACTAGCCGCACAATGTACGACAGTGGGTACAATTTCTTCAGAAATTAGTTTAATACCAATTTCTCTAGCAGTTTCACAAACAAAATCATAAAATGGTTCTAATTTTCTTTCAAGTTCCAATACTGTAATTTTCGTATTTGCATATTCTTTATTTTCTTTTCTTTTTTTTAGTTCTTTTTTATTTTCTAATGTGACATCAATATTTACTACATCAATCTCAATATCTAACTCAGTAGAGTGATATGAATTACAATCAATTAAATTCTCATTTGATTGACATGGATTAACTTGAAGCCATTTACAAAAAGTATCAGGCTCTGTACATGTAGAAACATATTTAGTAATTGTTGAATTAGGCAAACTTTTCTGTTGTTTTATTGACCGAATATTAAAATTCGGAGAAAGAGGTGTATAACCATGCAATCTTGCCCAAATCATTATTTCTTTAATACTCCACAATTCTTCCTCTGTAAATGGTTTTTTTTTTAAAAAACACCATATCATTTTTGCTCGATTCCATTCACAAGCATTTCGCTTTGTTATAGTATATCTAAAAAATTCTTCTTCGCTTACACAAGCATAAGGATGTAACCGTCTATAATCAGAGTCGGAAGCATCTCGAGTTATCATAGGCATTCTTCTAATAATAAATCGTAATAGGCCTTGAATATTTAGAATATTTGCAGTCTCAATTGTCCGAAAAACTTCATCATAAAATTCTTTTTTACTTTGAATTTTATATTTATCCTTGCCTAAAGTGATTTTTTGACGTAATGCTTTTGATTCTTTTATCTCTTCATTTTTTATTTTTAATATTTGTTCAGTAACTGAATCCTTTTCGAAATTAGGGAAAATATTATTTAAATTTTTTTTATCTGCTATTTTTAACACTGGTACATTTGAATTTAAATTTAAAAGAATACTTTTAGAAACTTTGAGTTTTAATCCTGGTTGTACTTTTGTTCCATTAGTATTTCGTACTTGAATTGTAGTTTCTGAACCTAAAGGTTTTTTTAATAAGCTAATACCACGAGAAGCAGATAAATTTAAATTTTTCGATTTCGTTAAATCATTATTATAATTATCATCCATACATGGAACTGTAATATCCACAGGAATCGTTTTATTATTCTGAAGAACTAAGACATGCTTATTTCCAGATGGTTCAAACAATGGAGGAATGGAAATTTCCAAAGGACGAAGATTCGAGTGAACTTTGGAACAACTCAATGGAAATACTTTCAATGTGCCCTGATTAATTTCATTTAACGAAGGTATACTTGTGTTAATTAATTCTTCTTTTAGTTTTAAATTATTTAAATCTCCATTCATTGAGAGTTCATTTGCTATTATATTATTATTTTCAATACTTTCTTTTTTATTTTCTTTTGACTGATACTCTACTATGACAGTTTTATCTAAAGATAAATCAGTTGATGTTATTAATGAATGATCAATAGTTAAATTTTTTTCAGAACTATTTAAGTACTTTGAACCACAATAATCATGATCAAGTTCTATATAAAATAGCAATTTTTTCATATTAATTAAATCTTCGCTAATTTTTATATCTCCTGAAGATTCCTTTTTAACTAATACGTCACAAATCTTATCTGTTAATTTTAATGTTTCATTTATATTATTATTTTTATTATTATTACTAGTGAAATCAAATATAGGATTAATATCTTTGTCATTTTCTAATTTTACTTTGCAATTATATTTGACTTCGTTAATATCTTGATCTATAAATTTATTCGTATTTCGTTTAGAATCTCGGGAGTCTGCATAAATCCATATATCGACAAGTGTTTCAGATCCTAAAGTTTGTAAACCAGTATAAGTACGATCTAGTTTCAAATAATGAATTATATCCATTGGTTTATTAAGAGCACTTTTAAAATGCAATTGTACTCTTAATGGAAATTCACCCCAACCACGTCTTGATAGACAAAATGGCGTTGATGTAACTTCCACAACATCATTAGGTCTATAACTAGGATGTAAAAAGAATCTGACTTTACTAACAAAATCATTGATATCAGGATTTTCCTTATTTCCTCTAACATACATTGTCCATTTATGACTAGCTGCATCTTCTCTCCATTCTGGGGGAATCCATTTTGAAATATTTCCAATAATTATACGTTTTCGTATCTTATGTCTAATACCTCTTGATGGACATTGAGACTCTGGAATTCCACTTTTCGGTGGAATATATCGAGGAATTTTCTTTGGCCTTGATTCTTCATCTGTTTCATTACTTCTTTTCTCTAGCCGACAATGTTCAGAAGTTTCTTCTGTTTTTATTGTAGCATTACCAGTGATATTAAATGGAGATATTGAAATTGATTGTGATGTATTAAAATAACTTTCACTTGATGTTGATATGGGAATATTTAACTTATCAGATATCTTTGGTGATTTACCAATTAATTCTTTTATTGCAGGATGAATTTGAGTTTGCTTTGTTTCTCCATTTTGTGAATTTTGACATTGTTTACGATTATAAAAATCTGCAACAATAACATAACGTAATAAATGAAGAATTTTTGTTGCTCTGTGTAATCTTTCTTGTATTTCTAAAACTTCTTTCTCTTTTGTGTTAATTTCTTGAGAAAATTCCTTTTCAATAATAGCGTTTATTTTCTTTGCAGTACTGCTTCGTGCTAAAATGAATAATAATAATAAAGTAAAATGCAAATACAAAGAAATACAATTAATTTATTAATTAATACAAATAAATACACTTTATTAATTTAATTTATAATATTATTTTTAGAAAATAGTGATCAATGTTAAAACAAATAGAATATAAATAGGTTAGATACAACATTTTCAAATAGAAGTATCATATAATTTTGATCAAATATTCAATATATACCATTTTCTTCATAAATTCGTTGATGTTTTTCATTACTTGCAGCAGATGGCCCGTAATCGGGATCTTGATCTTTTAAGGCACTCATTTACCATACTCGTTTTCGGACATATAATAATTAAATAGAAAAATGTTTAAAACCTATTTTTCCGTAAATAGGCAATATTTTACGTGTAATAAAAAAGTTTTTCCATTATTACTAACATCAATTTTTTATCATGGTATTTGTCATAACTTAAATAATGAACATGTGCTCCGTACTTTATTTTAAAACACCCTTTAAATGGAGGGTTGCGCTTCTAAGTGTCGATATTATTTTCTATAAACAAATAATAGAGGTTATATTTTCTATGAAATTTTATTTTAATTTATAATAATAATTAATTTGAAAATACGAAATTTGATGCATATTAACAAAAATCCTACACATATTATTAAAAGTATAATATCATAGTGACAAATGTATACATACGTACATATATCATGGCTTAGCTATCCATATGTTATCTTATGTACTCATAATGTCGTTGAAAATTTTAAGGAAGTATGACAACATATGTGAAGTATGTTATTAATAGTATACATACGTAAAGTTAGCTTAGTAACAACAGGTGTGCTTCATAATAAAAGAATTTGATTAACTTTATTATTATTTCCCTAAGTATTGTAAAAACTTTTAAATTTTACCATGTCTATCGTGTCAAAATATATAAAAGGAATTTTATAATAAGAATATTCTTTTAAATTTTTACATTTTTAAAAATTTACTTTATTGATTTATATTTAATTATTAAAAATATGTGATACTTAATCAATAATATAACAAATTAAAAAAAATCCAAAATATTTACACATTTTGTGTTTTTTAAGACAACTGATAAGTATTTGATGTAGGGATTTTGACGACTTAAAATAGGGAAAATATGATGCGATAGATTGGTAGTGGGTAACCTGGTAGTGTGTGCAAGTGTAGTCATGGCTGTCTGACAAAACATTCGAAATAACAAGAATTAATGTAGTAGTTGGTTATTAAAGCTATCATGTCGCGTTTCTTATGCAGCGCAACACTATTCTGATTTAAATTCTGAAGAGTTTATTAGTGACATAGTAATAAAGCTTCCATTCAAATCAACATACTTCGAGGTATACTTTGTAGATATCGTTGAGAATAATAATAAATAAGTGGATAGTAATTGTGGATCAGGAAGGAAGTACGGGATTCAAAGCGCAGTGATCGTGAGCCTACGAGGTTCTTTTCTAAAATCTTGTTAAACGAGCGTCGCGTCTAACGACCACCGACGATCGATTACGCAAGATGACCATTCTGTCGAAGAAGAAGACGAACGCCTCAAAAGATAGACGAGAAGGAGG
This sequence comes from Apis cerana, assembly GCF_029169275.1. Classification (NCBI taxonomy): domain Eukaryota; kingdom Metazoa; phylum Arthropoda; class Insecta; order Hymenoptera; family Apidae; genus Apis; species Apis cerana. The sequence goes on along the minus strand of NC_083865.1, from coordinate 6,127,261 downwards.
CAGCACTTCCGAAGTCGATGTTCACGGAGTGCAAAACGAGCATAACTCCGGATCCATCACACTACCTAATAGTCCATATCAGGTGAATGAATATCCTAATTGCAGCATCTGCTATTCGCACAATACTTGCATAGTAATTGCAAGAGCGAACCTTAAACGACCTTTTGCGAACCGTGACAGGTACGTGCAGCGAACGGTTTCGCGGTCGATCTACACGGGGTTCAGACCGATCATGGATCTGGTTCTATCGTTCTTACAGGAAGCTCGTATGAGGTAAGAAATATAAAAGCTAATATTTTTTAAAAATATTTTTCTAATTATCTTTTTTAAATTCAATTTTTATATTAATTTGTATAATTAATTATTAAAAATATATTTACATGAAAAATTATTTTTCTTTATTTATAATTAATTATAATTTATAAAAATATAATTATAATTAACTATGTATAATTTTTCATGTTTAATAAATATATATTATTATTTATTCAACACTTATTTTATATGTCCTGGCATTAAAGACAAGTGTAGATCGTCGAGAAGATAAACATTTTGAAGAAGGAAGTGGTCCCAGTCATGGTAAACGCCATAGACAACGAGCAAGTCCACACAGGTATGATTTTTATAAAAATCATAAATAATTAGAATTTCAAAATTGTTTCATATAATTATAATATTTATTAATTTATAAATTTATATATATATATATATATTATATAATAAAAAAAATTTATTGTTTTTACTATAAATTATTAAAGGTTATTCTGAAATATTATTATATTTATATTCATAACATTTATATATTCTTTAATTTATATACTATTATATTATCTGTTTATTATGTGTTTATTAATTAATTTATTTCAAGTATTTATTTAAATAGAATATTTTTTTAGTGGTTGCATTGGAAGAAATTCACGTTCAAAACGTGAAAGAGAAAGAGACAGAGGTCGAGAAAGAGATAGAGAGAGAGAAAGAGAACGTGAAAGACAAGCTACACCTCCTGCTGCATCTTGCAGTGGCTTACAAGGTACATATTTGTATCATTCTTTTTTATTAATGTAATAAATTTATCACATAATGTAATGAAATATTATTGAAATTATTGAAATATTTTTTAATAAGAAATATAAAATGATAAAAGAAAATAATAAAACAATATAATTTACATTAGCTACAGATGGTGGTGTCATAGCTAACAATCGAATGGCTATTGTTGGAGCTGCTGCAAATATAGAACATGAATTAGCTAATGGTTATAATAGTGGTGATGAATATACTGGCAGAACTGGGAACAATTTAACTCTAGCTGAATGGCAGGAGGTTAGTTATATGAATTAAACATTTAAATATTTTATTAAACAAATATTTAATGATAAAAATATATTATTTTTTTTATAGCGAGATAGGTGGTTTGAAAAACGAATGCGAAAAATGGGATTTATTGTTAAAAAGATGGGTGAAGATGGAGCATGTTTATTTAGAGCAGTTGCTGATCAAGTTTATGGTGATCAAGAAATGCATGGTGTAGTTCGGAAGCATTGCATGGATTATATTGTAAATATATTTTTATATTCAATATAAAAAAATGATGGAATCTTATTTCACATATATATGGTTCATCAATTACATGATATAATTTTCTAGGCTTCCAATCAGGAATTTTTTTCTCATTTCGTAGCGGAAGATTTTAGCACATATGTAGATAGGAAACGACAAGAATATGTACATGGAAATCATATAGAGATGCAAGCAATGTCTGAAATGTATAATCGTAGCATTCAATTATATTGCTACAGTACTGGTATGTAATATATACTTAATATATGCTTTAACAAAAAATTTTTTTTTACATTTAATAATATCAATTTTTTATAATTGTATACAGAACCAATTAATATTTTCCATACAATGGTTGAAAGTGATAATGAACCAATACGATTGTCTTATCAACGTGGTAGTCATTATAATAGTATAGTAGATCCATATAAAGCTACGATTGGTGTTGGTCTTGGTTTACCATCATATAATCCTGGAGCTGCAGATCGACAACTTATATCAGATGCAGTCCGTCAAAGTGAAGAATTGCATATTGAACAAGTGAAGATTATAACTGATTTTTATATTTAAAATCATTGTAAATTTTAAATTTCTACAATAAACAAAAAGAATAATTATTTTTATATATAGACAATGCTAGAAGATAAAATAAAAGCAACTGACTGGGAAGCAACAAATGAAGCCATAGAAGAACAAGTTGCGAGAGAGAGTTATTTGCAATGGTTAAGGGATAATGAGATGCGAAAAGCTGTAAGTTCCATATAATTTTTATTTGTTATCTTAACTAATAGAACTAAAGAATTATTTTGTAATTAAAGCGATCAGCTAGTAGCAGCAGTACAAGTACGGTAACAAGTGCGCAACACAGTCACGCACATTTTCACTCTCATGGAGGTCGTGGTCAACAACGTAGCCACACTTCTTCTCCAACAACAACTCAAACTAGCCAAGATAATTTGCGTAATTCACCAAAAGTCCGTTTTGTACTAATGTTACTAAGGCAATGTAATTTATATATTATGTTTTATGTTTTTTAATTCATAATTTCAGATAAATGATTCGGTAAGATACAATAAAAGATCCCCGCAACACCAATCAACTCAAGGATCTACTATGTCTCATCTTGCCTCAGATTTTGAATCTAAAATTTCTCAGGAACCCATACCAGGTAGTAGTAAAGAAGCTCATACTTCACCGGATATTTCGTTATTCAATCGTCTTCCTCCTGAAGTATTTGGTAATTAAAATTAACGAATATATTAAATAATAGAAAAAAATAATTAGTTTCAAATGTTTTAATAAAGATAAATAATTTTTATTTCGTAAAAATATGTTTTTATATTATTAGGCTTAACTGATTGGGAAGACAGTGATATACTTTCACAAGTTTTGGCTACATCACAGCAAGAATACTTGGACAGCTTGAAACAATCACGGAGTTCTGCCTCCTCTGCAAATGATACTAATAATATACTAGATTCCAGTAATAGTTAATTTTTTTAAAATCTTTATTGATAAAGTTCAAATGAATAATGAAGTAAAAGTATATGCATTTGTATGCAGCGTTTTTCATAGGATGTGATATATCCGAAAGATAAGATAGTTCTAAATCAAAAAAATGAAGCAATTCTTAGTGTTATCACATGGTCATTAATCATTGAGAATCATTGACAATTATGTTGAATGCATACCTAATAAACTTAATTACTAGTTGCAAATCGTGTCATATTGATTTCTATTCTAACAATCATTGTTTACATCAAATTCGCGTTGAAGTATATACTTATTATATTTCTAAAAAAATTGGATTGTAATTTTATCAAATATTATCGTAATATATTCATAAAATTTAGAATTTTAATAAATACACTAAGTTGAATATTTTGTAGAAATATTCACAAAATCAATATAAAAAAATAATATCAAATAAGAATATTTGATAAACTAATATAGATGTGTTAAGTTTATTAAGGATGCATCTATTTTTCTGTTTCAATAAAAATATAATTGAGAAAAATGATCACGTAAAAGCATCAAGAATTGTTTTTTTTTTTTTTTTAGTTAAAATGTTTTTGATTTAACATGAGTTTGACAATACATCTTATGAGATACTCTGTACATACTGCAGTATCATCTAATTCTGCATTGCACTAGGGTATAAGGTGATTTGCTTTTTTCATTGGAAGTAAATGTTTGGTCAACGTAATCGTCGTTCAATTCCATTCAGAATTGTCGATGTGTGCACGAGTACTCTAAAACTGAAGAGTTCATACAATCTAATGTGTACATTTTTTTAAATTAGAATAGCCATATTATTTTGTCAGCTGTGTTTCACCTTACTATGGTCAAGATATTTTTTACGATCAATTCTTGAAAAATAATTTTTTTGTTATTGTGTCATTTTGTCATCTATAATAAATTTTCTGCGTGTTCTTGAATACAACGTTTACTATCATGAACTATGCAATTCAATCAGATTAATTATGTCATCATACTTTTCTTTCGTGATATGATATGATACATCTAAACGCTTTAGGAAAAAAATCTTTATTGCGTTATTTGTAAAAAAGACGAATAAAACTACTACATGTAATTTAATGCCCCAATTTTCCCTACCTTTGCATATGTGCTTTCGTTAATATGTATAGAATGTTTGCTAATGAATTTTAGAGATTTTAAATAGTATTAAAGTAATACTTTATAAATTGTGAGCAAACAAAATGCGTTTTTGTAAACACTTTTTATGAATGATAATAAACCCACAACCTATGCACGTCATATTATTGAAATAATTAAATTTAATTTATACATCATAAGTTATAAGATTTGTAGTTTATATAATTTCATTTAATTTATAATATCACACCAGAAAAAATTCTAAAACGAATTAATAAATTATTATACATTTTTTAATAATTTTTTATAGAAAACAAATATATATAATTATAATATTTAATAATATTAATTATAATATTTGTTTAGATATAGATATTTTTAACGTAAAAAAAATTCAAAATAGAATAGTTTCAAAGTTCTATTTATATTAGTGTATCATAACAAATCTCTTGATGCTTGATAGTCAGTAGCTATATTTACCTGCAAATTTATAATTAAATTCAATCTTTGTTATTTCTTATAATTTTTATTAAAAATGTCAAAAGATATAAATAATTATATATTTGAAACTCTATTAGGACAAGGCACTTTTGGGTATATATTTACGTTACATTTTATTTAATTTTTTTGTTTTTTTATTGTTCTCGTTTCTAGATCCGTTTATTTAGTGCGACGAAAGAAAGATTCTAAACCATTCGTAATTAAAAAACAAATTTTTGATAATGTAAATGCATTGCCTTTTAAGGTAAGAAAATTTCTAAAATAAAATAAATTATATTTATATAATAATAATTTAATAATTTAAAAAAATTATATATATTTATTAATGTTTTATTATATGAACAATTTTCTTTGTATTTGCATTTTATTATGACTAACAGATACATTTTCTATTTAGAACATATTAGAAGAAGTGAAATGTTTATATACATTAAGACATCCTAATATAATAGTCTATCATGGAGCTTGGATAGAAGATAATCACTGTTATATTCTTATGGAATATGCAACACGATGCACTTTGAAGGATTTATTAATAACACATGAGACATCACTCAAAGAGGAAGTAAGAACTTAAAAAGCATAAAAATATTTTTTTTCTTCTTTACAACATACTTAATTTAATAACATATTCAATTCAAATATTCATATAGGATGCATTATATTTATTTTCTCAAATTGTTCTTGGAGTTCACCATATTCATTCTAAAAAGATTCTTCATAGAGATTTAAAACCAGAAAATATTATGTTGACTGGTAGTCGTGGTGATATCATTAAAATCGGAGATTTTGGTGTGTCGAAGAGTTTGAAAGAGTATCATTTATTGTAAAAAAATAAGTTTATAGAATTTATATTAAATTTTTTATAATATCAATGATTTTATATAATACCATTATTATATAGATTAAAAAATCCATCAATTATTTCTTGCGCTGGATCATTTTGTTATATGGCTCCAGAAATGTTGAAAGGTGAATCTTATGATTTTAAATGCGACATATGGAGCATGGGTATTATTCTTTATGAAATGATTACGAAAAAGCATCCATTTTCCGCTACGGTAATATTTGATTGAGTATATATAAATAATATAATACATTTCAATCAACGTAACTTATGATTTCATTTCAGTTTTTATAAATATATTTTAATTTTTAGACTTTAACAGAAATTATGAAAAAGATTTGTGAAGAAAAACCACGACCTCTTCCTAAAGGAACATCATCATCTGTTATTAGTCTCATATCAAAAATGTTGAGAAAACAATCATTTTATCGTCCAAAAACAAATCAATTAGTCTTGAGTCCGTATCTAGTACCTTTCATTATTCGAATATATTTAAATTTAGGACGTGTTTTGAATATTGCTAACAAGGATAATGAAAATTTTAATCCTGAAATATTTTTAAAATTTTTGAAAGCGCAAAAAACTTTCTTAGTTTAATATGAATTTTTATGAATTTAGATATGAATTTATCTTTTTTTAAGCATTTACTTTTTGGTTTATATTTGAATAATTATTATATGTAATTTTATATGTATATAATAAATATTTTTTTATTAAAGTTTAATCATCATTAAATATATTTCTATATATTTTTGTATATTATTATTTAATAATTATTAGTCAATTTAATAGAATTGTTCAAGAGACGGTTATCGAACTCGGTTTCTCTATACTAGGATCAAAAGCGTAACGACAGGAAGCAAAGACCGGAACTGCGGAATACTCGTTTCATTTCATCACATGTACCTTTTGAAAACTGTTCAGTTCGTTTTTAGTTAGAGGAATATCATACTTCTGCGTATATAAATTCAATAAATGTGTTGTTAACTTTTGATCAAAAAAATCAAAAAAAAATAATTGAAGTTGAGAATCAATTTCTCAAGCAATTTAAAGAACGAAATTTCATATTTTCGTAAAGTAAAATTTAAAATAAATTTAATGTAAAAAATTTTTATATTAAATCTGATAAAAAAAGTTGATAATATAATATATAAAGTAAAAAATTTCTAATTATTTTCGCGATGTAATCAAGAATTCATTTAAGATTTTTTTTAGTATCTCAATATTATTTAATTGTCTGTAATACTTACAAAATGTGCTTGATATTATTATATTATTGTCTCTACTGGTTGATATGTGCTTCTTCATGGTATCCTGTGAATTCAATGCTTGGAGAACAAGTAGATCTTATCACTGGTATAAACGAAAGTTTTATTCCCAATTGGACTAAAAGTGTAGAAAACGAAGAGACAAAGAATGTTTTTGATACTTTTGTTACTAACAATGCCTCAACGCAATTTCCATTTAATTCCATGAATCGTGATCATGAACTCTTGGATGAAGTAGAACATATTGAACCCAAACATTGGCCAGATATTTTATATACTCGAACAATTGTTTCTTCTACTACGGAGACACCACTATTACGAAACCCACTTTATCCACTTATATTTATTCAAAAAAATTCATCGATGCAAAGGTATTTTATAAAAAAATGTATTAAAAAAATTTCCTAAAAATTGCATAATTTCAAAATATATCTTTTATTCAAGATATCCACCAATCGGAGCATCGTTACCTACAGTATCAATTGATGAAGTTTTTTGCGATTTTGGATCATTTCCAGCGCAAACACTTTGTGAATGGCAAAATGACGATAGTATACTAGACTGGGTGGCTGGAACAGGTATGGGTACCAATTGGATGGGTGGTCCATCAAGTGATTATACAACTGGTACTATGGAAGGAGGGTATGTGTTTGTTTATATATATTATAAATGTATACATATATATATATATATATAAAATTTAATATGTATATTAATTTAAATATAATTTAGATATGCTTTTCTGGAAACATCAAAATTTTTACAAAGGGATGATAAAACAAAAAATCTAGGAGGATTATTACATAGTCCTCAGCTAGGAAGCACTGGAGTTGTTGGAACTTGCATTATGTTTAAGTATAGCATGGATGGTCTTAGCATTGCTGGTCTAAGAGTTTTACTTCATGTAGGTGTGGATGAATATTCCATTAAGAAAGAACAAACTGAAGAAATCATTCCAGAAAATACAACCATACCATTTTGTAAACCATTGGAAATTTTTGACGAACGTGTTATTTGGAATGCTCAGTATTATACTTTAGGTGTTTGGCAGCAAACTCAAATGTTATATACTTATCCCGATGTACATTCGGTAATTAGGAATATTTTTCTCGTCTTATTTTTTTCTTTGAAAAAAAAAGAAATCTTATTATTAATCAAAATATTGATAAAATTATAAAATAAAAATATTGATAATATTCAATTCTTTTAATATTAAAAGTACTATGATCATTATATTAAAATAAGATATTTGTTTTTAGTTGATCATCGAAGGAATTCCCGTAGATTCTACTGATCCAGCTCGTTTATATAGAGGTTACATAGCTGTAGATGATATAGATTTACAACCAGGAACTTCGTGCATTGGTTTTTGTAATTTTGCTGGTGGATTTTGTGATTGGGCTAATGATGCAGATGATGATTTCGATTGGACAATTGTAAGTTTATCAGCAATTATAATATTTTTTATATATAATATAAATGTATGTACAGAGTCGAGGTAGTGGAAATCCAACAACTGGACCAGCAATGGATAGTTCAACAGATCGGTTAACAGCTGGAGGATATGCGTACATAGATTCTTCTTTTCCACGTCGACCAGGAGACAAAGCTAAACTTGTTAGCACTAGTTTTCCCGCACCAAGTGCTGATGCACCTATGTGTATGCACTTCTGGTTTCACATGTTTGGTTCCGGAATCGGTACTTTAAAGCTATTGATGCGTCATTTTCGTAGTTTGGATGCTCCGTTTCGAGAAATTTGGAGTCTCAATGGGAACGCTGGAAATACGTGGTTTATAGCTCAAATTACGATCAGTTCTCTAGATGATTTTCAACTTCTTTTTGAAGCGTCTGTAGGAAACACTGGAATGGGAGATATTGCTATTGACGATATTTCTTTTACACAAGGATCTTGTCCAGGTAAAAATTTATAGAAAATTATAAAAAAAGATTTGATTTAAAATAATAGGATTATAATCGCTTCAAATATTCGTTTATATTTGTTATATATATGTATATATATTTATAGCTTTACCACAAGTTGCCGTACCTATACCACGAGACTGTACTTTCGAAGTTGACGAGTGTGATTGGATCAATTCTCGAGATCCTGATCGAGTGGAATGGGAAAGACTCTCTGTACAAGCATTAAATTTAAGAAATCAACGGAAACCATACAGCAATGGATACATAGTGAATCGAAGAAACGAATATTTTCTTGGTCTAGGTCGTCCAAGAGAAGGATATCGATCATCTGGAGGCGGAACAGCGCAACTTGTTAGTCGAGAAATGAAAGGCAGTGAAGAACCTTTGTGCGTTACCTTTTGGTATTTCATGTTTGAATCTTTTATTGATTCTGCTGGACCAAGTTTAGGTTTGTATCTTATTGTTAATTTCTAATTATCATAATATATTTATAAAAATAATATAAATTTAAAGGAGTACTTCGTGTGTCTATACAAACAATTGAAAAATCTTCAATCGAATCTAGACCAATCTGGCAGTTGTACAATAATCAAGGACCCACTTGGAATTATGCTCAAATCAATATAAACGAAAGAGAAAACTTTAACGTAATTTTCGAAGGTACTTGGGGTCCAAATCGTGCTAGTGGTAGCATTGGCATTGATGATATTTCTTTTTATATTGGCAATTGTTCCAGTAAGCTTTATAACGAATATATAATTTTATTTTAAATTAATTGTATTATTATTAAATGTATTAAATTAATATTTAGCGAAACCATCTAGTGCATCTGTGAGACCAGAAGACTGTAGCTTCGAAAAAGGATTATGTGGTTGGGAAAATATTACTTCTTCGGAAAGCGAACGTACAGTTACTTGGCAACGTGCATTTCTTACCCATCGTCCAGCTCAATTATTGGATAAAACTTTTGGAGCAACTGGAAATTTTGTTTTCTTTGATATTTTTACTACAAATAAACAATCAACAGATGTACGATTACGATCTCCTATAATACAAACATTGCCTGATGAAGAATCCGTTTGTTTCACTTTTTGGTTCGCTGCCTTTGGTGTTGAGGAATCTACAACACTACAAATTATTAAAATGAATACTGACAAAGAAATTAGCAATAATGAAGAAAATAATGAAAAACAGCAAGTAAGTGTAAAATTTAAGCTAATATAAATATTAAAAATTTAAGATCTAAAATTTGATAAAAAATTAATATTTCATTTATTTTATTATTATTATATTATTATTTTAGTTATGGTCATTAACAGCAAAAGGATTTAATAATCCAAGACCTGTATGGACTGCTGCACAAGTAACGATAGATGCTCGTGTACCTTATCGTCTTATTTTAAAAGGAAGTGCTAGCAATGGAGGTTTTGCTATCGATGACATAAAATTTCAGCCTCAAAGTTGTATAAGTAAGATTCTTTTTAAAAAAAATGAAATAAACAAATGTATTATATTTTATTATTTTAATTTTACAGTTCGACCTGCTGCTGCTCAACCTAATAATGGAAGTTAAAATATTTTTAATTATAAAAATTCATAATTCAAAAATTATCTATATTAGAATTATATTTTTATTCTATTTGTTACAAAATTTAAATAAGGTAAGTTTTTGTAAATAATAAATGCGAAGTTTAATTAAAAAAAGTAATAATAAATATTTATTTGTTCAAATATATATCTATTAAAGAAATTTTTATCAAAGTTTGTTTATTTTTTTGAAAAATTGTCTTTTAATTTCAAAAATAATAATACTAAGTGCCACACCTACATTTAAACTATCCACTCCTTTTACTAAAGGTATATTGATACGAATACTATTTCGTTCTTTTAAAAATTTATAAGAATTAAAATTCAAACCTTCAGTTTCTCCACTTAGAATAATTACAGATTCTTTTTTTGTATAATCTATAGAATAATATGGTATAATAGGAAATTTTAACATAAATTGTTTCATCATGTTTTTATTTGTTGGTATCATTTCTTCTTCTTTATTATTATTCAAAATAAATTTTGATTTGAAATCTTCTGGATTAATATCAAATATTTGCAAACTTGACTGAAGTATATCAGATGAATAATAAGATAAAAATTCATCACCAAAATTGCTATCTGTTATAAAAATATTAGAATCTTTGGTAATTAGAGATGATATTTCATCCCATGTTGGAAATGCAAGAATAGGTAATTGAAAATGAGTACCAGCTGCACTTCGAAGTACTTTAGGATCCCATAGATCTACACAACCTATAAATATTAAATTTTCATTTAATAAGTTATTTTTTAAAAAATTATTAATGTAATTTAATCATAAATCTAAAATTATACCTTTCATTATTATTAATTTCTCACAGCCTACTGCTGTGGCAACTCTCATAATTGAGCCTAAATTTCCTGGCTCTCTTATATTATCACAAATAATGGTAAGTGGTAAAGCATTGTTATCAGGAATATTATTATTTATATCTGGAGTTTTAAAAATTCCTATGTCATGAAAAAAAAATACAAATGAAATCATTTAAATGATAAATTTAACAATATGAAACCTATATATTAAATATTATACATTTAAAATATATTTAAAATATTAATACCTAATAATCCAGGAGAAGTAGTTAACGTAGACCATAATTGGATTGTTTTATAAGGAACTTTGTATAATTTAACTTCTTCGGGAAGTTTTAATGCTGCTATTTTAGTTGGATCATTATAAATTATTGCACTTGGAATTGCACCAGATTTTAAGGCATCTGTAATTAGTCTCTGTCCTTCTAAAATTATTTCATTGTCTTTTTCTCTTTTTTTTCGTGATTTTAATTTAATCATCAAAGATCTAAAACAATTAGAAATTTAAAATAATTTCTTTTATTTTACATCATAATTTTGCAATTTTTTTCTAAGATTATAATGGAAAATAAATAACATACGTTATAATTTTATCATTTTCTTTAAGTTTCATAAATTTATTATTTTTTACAGTTATTTCAATTTCTTTATTTTTTGTTTCCTGGGAAAGTTTTGTTTTTTTTGATTTTCTTATAGATACTCTTCTTTGTCTAGAAATTTCTGATTTAGTAGTATCATCGCATTCATAAAGTTCATCTTCATTAACAATTGCAATTGGTTTTCGGCTAACCCATCTTGCATACGTTCGTGTTATATTTGAATTAAGTATGTTAAATGTTTTCACATATCGAAATGATTGAATATTATTATACATAATATTTAGAAATAACATTATTATTAGTGTATTTAATTATATTTTTATTAATATTTTATATTTACTTTAATACCAACAACTGCATAATTTTTTATTAATTGCATAAATCACTGAAAAATATATTTTAATAAAATTAAAAAAATATTTTTTAAAATTATATTATGTTCTTTCAAATTATATTATTTAAAATTAATTATATTATTTATATAAATTAGATATATATGTAATTACTTATTTTTCATTTAAAATGTTCAAAAATAAAAGTAATAACGCGAATAGAAAATATGATCTCTCTTAAAATTTCACAATGAAAATGTAAACTGATAGATGTCGACACTTGTCTTATTGATAACGTTTCTCTATAAAAGTTATTTATATATATATATATATGCACAGTATTATTTAAAATGTTAATTTATTTTATTTTTATTTATAAAATAAAATTATTAAATTTTAATTATTAAAATCTATACTATACTATTTTGAAAAAAAATAAATTAATTAAATTTTTACATTAATGAATTTTTTCATTAGTTTTATATAATTCAAAAAAATGTTTGTACATTTACATATATTTATGTAAGTATTAAACTTTGTTTGATGTGTTTACTATTATAATATGATTTTTGTATCAAAATTATTTTATTAAATAAATTATATATTTTTTTAAATAAATACTAATAAATATTAATAAATTAACAAATTACAAGATAACTTGAGAAAGAAATAATATACAACATATGTGATTAAATAATTTATTTTATTAAATATGAACTTATGATATGTTGGGATAAAGTAATTAATGTAAAAAATTACGAATTTAATTTGCCATGGCTAATATTATCATAGTTATATTTTCAACATAACAAAAATATAGTGCAAAATAAAGAATTATAGAACAGGATATTTGAAGCATATTTTCTCTAATTTATTAATTAGAATTTCAAAAAATGTAAGGATCTAAATATCAAATATAGTAATTAAATATTGAAATTCAAATATTAAAATTCAGATAAAAATATAATAAATAAAATAAATCATTAATGTACATAAGTCTTATGAATTTACATTAAAAAAGATCTGATACTTTGATCCATACATCTTTTGTATCTTAAATTAATTTATTTAGTTTACATAAATATACTATTTCTAACATCATTCAAGTTATTATGTTCTTTTTTTGATAATTTCATATGCATATATGTTCATATGTTGTACATGCTTAAATAATATAATTTTTATATTGAAATAATAAAATTAAGATAAAAATAGCTTTTAGTCTGTATCTAGAGAGATTTCAAGCAGTTTATAGTTTCGGATATTAAGCATTTACTATTAAAGAATAAATTTTGTCAATAATTTATCCTTTGAAACCTAATTAATAAATGGTAAACATAATATAGTAGTATAACAAACATAATTATATATATTTATGTACTTTGATATGCATGTGTGTGTGTATATGTATTCTTTGTTATATATGCAGTATATGCATGTATTCAAATAGGTGTATACAAGTAAAAAGTATTTATAGTCAAATATTAGAACCACAATTGGTATCAAACCGTTCTATATAATTGTTCTGATATATAATTTTTTTGGTTTTTGTATCATCATAGGAGCTGAAAGTGATTAATTCTCAGCATAAGATATGAATTAAGCCACATAACCTACTTCATTTTTTATTATACGATTACAGAAATGTTTATATTTATTGTCTTTACGTAATTATAACCCTTAAGTCTTTATTGGCTTATAATTTCTCATAGCAAATTAATAAAGATAATAAAGATAACTTTTTAAAATTTTTTTTCAGATTATGTAAAATATTTTTTTTTCTGCAATAATTTCTATTCTTGATATGTTCATTTAATAAAAATTTGTTGAAAAGTAATACAAATATTTAATACAATGTAATTTTATAGATAATCGATAGAATGCTTAAGGGTCGAAAGTCAAATCGATTGTACGTATAATCGATGTACATCACAAAGTATATTGAAAGATATGTATTCACGGTGCGTTTTCATTTTTTTCAAGAATATTATTTTTACATACAAATATTAATTACTAATATATTACAATATTCTGCTCCTCACATAAAATTGAAATCGCATCCGCGTCGATTGTACGTACAAATTACAAGAATATCTCTTAACAATAATTATTGTCTTCGGTACAGTTCCGTTGATTATGCTTTATTATCTCTTAACTTATAAGTATTATGTATATATATATATATATATATATATATATATATATATATATGTATATGTTTATATATATGTTTATATATATGTTTATATATATATATATATATATATACGTATATATTTATATAATTTTCAAAATATTAGTCTTTCTATTTTATTGTCAAGTTCAAATAAAGCGGAGAAAACCAGAACACAATCGTTTAATATCTTTACATTAAATAAAAATATCAATTATATTATTATTTTGATTATTAAATGATTTGATTATTAAATGAATCTCCGAAAAATAAAGTTTCTAATGAATAAATCATTATGTAATAATTGATTTTCTAACATTTCAAATTTAAATAAATATTCTATTGTCTATTATTATTTTCAAAAAAGCTAAATTAATATTATAATGTAATTCAAATAAGATATAGATAGATTTTTAGATATCTTTTCTGAATTACAATAAGATCATAGATTTTTAAATATCTTTTCTGAATTACTTCAATTCTAACTTAATTTCAATTTTATATTAAATACATTTTATGTATTTTCTAATAAATATAGAAATATATATTATATTAAATAATATATTATATTATAATATATAATATATTTAAGATTATTTAAGTTATATAAAATATTTAAGATTATTATAATGTTTAAATAATATAATAAAAAAAAATATAAATAATTATTCATTTTTTAAATTAAAAATTGAATATATTTTTGCAATCTTTTCATTATTATAAATTAAAAAAAAAGAGAAAAGAATTTATAAAGTCATAAAAATTATATTATTCTCTGATTTGTATGTGTCACTTAAAAGTCTATTTTTATGAAAAACAATTATATATATATATATAAATACAATATTAAACAACATTATTAATACATTTATTTTATAATTGAAAAAATAAAAACAACATTAGCAATATTCTGCTCGTGTTTTCTCCGCTTAACGATATGAAGTACGATCGCCGCTGTAGCGATTTTCAAAGATATAATATTAAATTTATATATCTGGAATATTTTATATAGGCGATTTGCACGGTAATTAAATCTGTGCGAGTTTAAATGAATTAAGAAAATATACATTCTATAGCATTGCCAACTCAAGTCGTTCTTCTTTACGACTTTCCTTTCATTTATTGACTTATTTATTTATCCGGGCATAAGTAACATGTCGAATAAATTGAGGCATCGCAGGGAATAGAGATCCGAAATTCGAGTGCCAAACAGCGAAAGCCCTAAGAGTAATTTTCGAAAACGACGAAGGAGAAACAACGAAAGTGAAAAGCCCTTTCGATGATACTTACTGTTAATATGAACGCAAATAGTTTGCTTACGTAAATTTTGGGATGTCGAAGATTGCCAAAAAAGCAAATCCGAATCATTTACGTCTTGTAGCATGCGATCGTATCAAGAGAACAGATACGTATATTTTTGTTTGTGTGGGAGACATCGATAGCCCTTTGAAATATTAACGCGATAAATATTCGCGAGGCTGGGGTCCATTCCTCTGTAAATAGATTATTATTATTATGAGAAATTATTTACTATTTAAAGTATTATTATAATTAATGGAAAATTGATATTATTAAATAACAATATTGGAAAAAATATAATGAAATTTTAATTTGTTCAAAGTTGTAATCTTATTATAAGATAACATTATTATAAAATGTTATTGTATAAAATATATTAATAATTACAATACAATAATTATTGTATATTGTATAAAATATATTAAATATATAGAAATTGATATAATAATAATGTAATAAAATATATTAAGTGATTGAAATAATTGTATCAATTTAAAAGAATATTAGAGAAATATTTAATTCTAAAAATAAGTTTCTTCATTAACTTTAATAAATAGAATGCGATAAAGATTTCATTGTCATTTATTACTCACTGTCCAAATTTGACCATTATTCGATGCATATCGTCCTTGACCAAATTCATAATTAATTTTCGTCGGAATTCCCAGTGTTGATTTTAGGTATTGTTTCTGAGATTGTTGAATATTGAAAGGATACTCATTGTCTACAGAATCTTTGAAGGTAGATATCTTTTCTGCTAGTTCTTCAGCTTTATATTGTTCCTAAAATTGTTAATTAAAAATTAAAATTAAAATTAAAAAAATTAAAAATAAAAAAATATAGAAAATTCTAAATTAAAAAGAATATCTTTTAAATTTTTAGCATTTATCTAATAATGAAAAAAAATTAAAAGTTATCTGTTTCATCTTTCATTTTTATTCATAAAAATTTATTATTTAATTTTATGAATAATTAACATATTACAAATTGTCCGATTTATCTTGTCAATTTTCTTTACATTTTTGAATAATAAAAGAGTTTTCAATATAAATGAATTCTTTCTCACAATATTCATTAAAAAGAATATGAAATATGAAGGAATTTATTTTCAAATGCTATATTATTAATTTTTTTTAAGGATTTAATTTAATTAAATTAAGAAATTTTAGAAAAAAAACATTTGTTGAATGTAATTTGTTTCATTTGTAATATATTAATATCAATTATCTGATAATTTATTATTAACCTGTAATTCACGGGCCCGTTCAGCACGAAGTAATTCCTTCAAATGTTGAAAACTGCCAGCTTGCGATAAATGAGAGGGACCAACTATTGGGTTAATACGACTTTTCGACAATGGTGCATAAGAATTCATTGTTCCAAAAAAGCGCGGGATTTTATTGAAAAGTCGTGGTGAGTTTCGCATTCCATTTCTTAATCTACTTGCTGGTGCTTTATGTATTATTTTTCCATAAATTGGAGCACTACCTCCTGCACGGTTACGCGGTTTTCCCATAAATTTTCCTGCACATTATTATCAAATAAAATAAATAAAATCTATTAGTAAATCTTAATATCTATTAGTTGTCTATTAATTGTTGATAATTACAGATGATCTTGTTTCAGATGTAATAACTTTTTATAAAATAAGAAAAATATATTGTAAATTCAGGGTTTTTTTATTAAAAACTTTTTTATTAAAAATTCGATTTTTATAGTTTTTAATAGATTAAAATTGTAAATATTTTATAATTTTTTATTATCTTCTTTTAAAGATATATATTTCTTTAGAAGAATATATATTTTTAAAGATATATTTTTTTTTAATTGGTGATGAGTTTCTTTAATTAATTTCGAACATCAGTAGTTCAAGTATGAAACAAATCAGACATTATTCTAGATTATCATCATATCACGATATCATATATTTCATATATTTGTCCAATATAATATAAATGAATAATTTTAAATGAAAAATAAATAAAGAAAAAATTAAGAAAAAAATAAGTTATATAAAACATAATAATCTAATAAAAGAAAAGAAATATATAGTTTTTCAACTTCTTTCATTTTTAATTTTTACAAATCTCTTTTTTATACAAAACTGTCCATATTAATTTCATTCAGCTTCAGATTAAAATAATTTTTTAATCTTAATTAAATTTACAATTGCTTAGTATATGTTTATGAAAAAATACTTGTATTTCAAATTTTCTTTATCCAATATTCTATTTTTTTTTCTATAATTTTTTATTTACAAAATTCTATTATCCTTTTTTTTTCAAATAAACAGTATAATAATAGCATGGACGTAGGCTACGCACAACCACCATAAAATCTTACCGCGGTAGTTAAGATTGGGCTTGGAGTATTCGGAATAAGATTTCCACACGTTATATGAAAATGGATCGGGATAAAGAGAGTATCCGGTAGTAGTTTTAGCAGCTCTGCTTTGTCGTTTAGTGTACCTCCACATTGCCCTCAATTCTTCGCATGTCGGCTCCGTCAGGTCAACGCGCTTCTCGGCAATGTCGCCGGTGTTCCCTGATTGCGCCGAGATCGGATCAATGTATCGTATACCGGTCACGAACGGGGTGCTTGAGTACGCTAACACAAAAGCTGTCCATACGGCCACAGTACGCATTTTCTAGAGAATAAAATATACAAATTCATATTCAAAATTCAAGATGAGAGATGGAAGAAGATTCTTTGCAGATTAATTATTTATTATAGAAAATTTTATCACTGTTAGATACGTCGAAATTTTTGTGAAGATTATAAATAGATTGTAGATGTACTGATAATGATATGACTATTACAATATCTCATTGTATGAATTTGCGTCCATTGTTACAAAAAAATATTGATATACTTAAGATTATGAAATTAACAAGTAATGAAATTATAATTTAAATAAGATTTATATAGAAGAAAAACGATATTAAAATTGAACTTCCAAAATATTTTTTTTACAATATTTCTAAATACTTGCAAAAATTTAATACATATTAAATATTTGAATATTCTTTATAAATTTTTCAGAGAATTATTTTTCGAAATAGATGCCCTGTGTAAAGTATTGTATATATTTCCAGTAATTATATTAATGAAATTCAAAGAGATAAAGATTAACTCCAGAAGTTTTCTCGATTAATGAATTAAAGAAAGAGTCCTTAATTAAAATTAGCACGAATATTGGAAATAATTAAATTTTACGTTTCGTAATACTTAATTTCGTAAAAAGGAACTTGTAATTGAGTGCCTACTGTCTATTAATCCAAGAAAG
Organism: Apis cerana; assembly: GCF_029169275.1. NCBI lineage: Eukaryota > Metazoa > Arthropoda > Insecta > Hymenoptera > Apidae > Apis > Apis cerana. The sequence goes on along the minus strand of NC_083865.1, from coordinate 6,108,453 downwards.
TTTTATAATTAACTTACTAATGGCAACTAAATCAATTTTAACAGTCAATTCAATTACGATTAATGATATTTGAGAAAATTCAATATGAAGATAAATAAAATTACTCTCATAAATAATATATACTTTAAAAATCTAATAGGAAACTCATCTGAAAAAGATTCATTTGACACAACGTTATCAATTTTTATTTTTATTTTCATACTTATAAATTAATATTGTACTTATAAATTCTATTTTTTTGCATCAATTATTTAATATTATTATTTAACTATTCTTTTTATATTTAAGATCTTTAAAAAATATGAATTTTTTAATCGACTTTGCTCGATAATAATCAACATAATTAAATATAAATTGATTTCTTTATATCGTCAGATTGTGAGATATTTCTCTTCTTTTCAATATAATCTTACAGCTTTCTTGATCATTCTACAATATCTTTGATCATTTCTACAGTTCAATATATAATGGGATATTCAATTAAACAATATTAAATAATATCTGATTATTCTGATTCAAAATAATTTTTTATTTCTTGATTTTGATCATATTCTTTGATCGTATTGTCGTTAATAAAATATTTCAATGAGTAAAAATATATTTTTTATTAAATATTAAATTGTTATCTTATTTTATTATTTTAATTTATTTCTCAGAATCGATTTGCAAGAATTTAAAATATTTAAAAAAGAACTTAGATAATCTTTAATTAATTGTAATGATTTTATTAATTCTTTATAAATTTTTATTTAATAATTTTTTTTTCAATACAAATACATATTAATATATTTTTTATTACAGACATTATCGATATTATTATAAATTAAAATTATAGCAACAATTGAATGATTCAAATGATATTTATTGATAATATATTTAATAATGAAACGTAAAAATTTGAATAAATTACAAAAAAAGATAATAACATTTTACTTAATTTTTTTGGTTATACGTATTTTTAATTCTAATTAAAAAATATATAAGAGTAAATATAAAAGTAAATACAATTTGTATTAAAAATATTAAATATATAATATCTACATACATATTTTTTTCTTTTTTTAAAGAAAGAATTACTGATTATGTTTTTAAAGAAAGAATTGCTGAACTGAACTGTTTTTCGTTATCATCTCTAACAGCTGTTTCTCGAATCTATCATTTCTCCCTTAATATACATATATCAAATATGACTGATTGAAATTTAAAAGATTTCTTTTTTGAATTCCAAAATCAATAACGATATGAAAATTCATTCTCTATCCCAGATAATTTTTTATTCCATGAAACGTAGAATAAATTAAAAAGAAAAAAAATTTGTAGTAATTTAAAAAGAAAAAAGAGAATATATAAAAATCGTTTAGGTAACAAATTTTTTTCTAATTATTAACACTTGACAAAGATTAAAATATCGTTTTTGTAATTTGTAATAAAATTAAATAAAAAATTAGGAAAAGAACGAAATACATACGTAATACTGATCGTTAACGTTGACAGGATATCAATAATCAAGCAACGAAATTATGAAAAAAGAACATTTTTCACTAGGAATTTCGATAAATCAAAGGGAGCAGCGAACGAGAGAGCGAGCAAAGAACGAGTCGCATGAATGGAGTCAGCGGACACACGGAGTGGAGAATGAGGGTGAGAGAAAGAGAGAGAGAAACAGAGAGGGTGCCAAGGATGGAAGGAGGTCAAGAGTGGAACGAAGAGAAACTGGTGAATGAACGAGAGTTGGATTCACTAACCTGCCAGTCCACGCAGTCCGGAAACCGAGAAGCAACTGAGAGAGGTGGTATCATCGAGGCAACTATTCGCCTTCCTTTGCTGCCCCCTCTTCCAGTACACACCCCTTCATTCGTTTCAAGCCCCTCTACGCGAGCTCTGTTTAGCCCCCTCTCTTTTCTTTTTTCCTTCTCTATACTCTTTTCTTCATATTCCAAAAGAAATTTTTCGTCAATTTGTAAACTGTTTTAAAAAACTTCTAAAAATTCCTTTAATGACTCTTTATTTTTTTATTTTCTCTATTTTTTTTTTATTTTTTTTAGCATTCTTTTTTGTGTGTACATATAATAATTTTTGGAAATTATTCTCTCAATATTCTCTCTAATAGATATAATAAAATTGATAATTTAAAATTATTATATAATTATATTATTACATGAAGATAGATGATATATTTTTGGTTATTTTTGATCTTTTGGAAATTATTTTTGTATAAAAGATTTTTGTTATATTTTTATTTTTTTTCTTTTTCATCTCTTTTTAACTATTCTTTACTTATATACTATATAAATGATTTTATTAATTATCCATTGAATAACATGAATTTATTGAATCGATATTATAAAAATAAAATAATTTCATTACATTAAATTATATTCTTTTAATTTCATTAGTGCATTGAAATTTCTTAACATATATAATTATTATAATATTCTATTAACTAAGATATTTTACTATGATAAAGTAATAAAACAATTAAAAAAGAATTCATTCAATCATTTTTAATTTGAAAATTTTTAGATATTAGAGCTGTTCTAAAGTTAGAGTCGTAGATTACGAATAAGCTTATAAGTTCCGGTTCGTCTGCGCAACAAGTTTCTCCCTGGGACTCAAAATCGTTGTAGTCCGTATAAGAAATTGCGTCATTGAATTATTCAATTTATTGAAAAATTCATCGTCAAACATTTTTCGATCATTTATTTGACAAAATAAATCAATATCAATATTCTTTTCTTAATTTTTAATAAAATATGTATATTATAAATTTATACGTAAATTGATATCTTAATTTTAACAATAAAATTTTAAATAATTTATCTAATTTAAATATATCTAAATTTATATAAAAAATGTTTTAATTACTTACAAAGTATTCGTTTATTTTTTTTTAAATTAATTAATGAAATGAATTATTCACGTGGAAATCTTTGGCTGACTATTATAAGTCTAAACTACTTGATGCTTCAGATAAGTAAGATGAATTACGTACATAATTTACTGAAACAAATATTTCATTATTTATTATATTCTTGTATATCGTTCATTATAGTTAGACAAGACATAAAATCAAGACACGAAATAGAAGACAAAGAAACTAGAGGATATTTCGTTATCGACATCGTTCATTTCTTCGTATCTTGATAAAGAGCTATTATTGTCTTAAAACAGGTAGTCTTATCTGGATGGAATAATCAACATAAACAATGCCTTTTCTGTTGACAATTTTCGTCGATATAAGTATCAAAGTTTAAATTAATAAACTTTATATAATTTTATAGGAATATTAAACTTTAAAGATATTTCAAAGCAGCTAATTTTAAACTTTGCAAATATTTCTTATATTTTTCTCAATGTAATTCTTTACTCATTCAGAATAATAATCGAATTAATAATCGAATTTCGAGCATAAAACGAAATTTACGTAAAATACGTAAAGTGTGAACTTTTCGAAAAGCATGGGGCTAAATGTCAATTTTAGGGCAAAGTGGTTGTGCGCTTGCATTCGTGCGTATAATCGAAGACAGGGTTGGAACCCCCTCTCTTGTTAACCACCCACGGCATTCCAGTAATCGGGCTACCCTTCTTCGTTTTACCTCCCCCCATCTTTCAAGGCCCCTTCCCCTCCGCTAACCCCTCGTGTCACAGCAGTGCGGCTGCTGAATGGCTGAAAGTGGGGGTAACTCATCTCTCTTCTAACCACCCACGCAATCAATAGCAGCCTTGCTGCTTCTACTGAATGGACTCTGCCCTCCACGGCCTCCGCTGTTCTTCGTCTGCTTCGAGCCGGCTTCTATCCTTTTTCACCCTCACTCTATCGATTACTACGCCCTTGCCTAGTGCGATCTTGCGGGGGGCTGCTCTATCGACCCATCCACCTGTATTACAGTTCATTCATAAATCTTTGCTGCTTTTCACTCAAGATTGCGCTCTGATTTTTTTCTCAATTATTTATTTAAAAAATTATTGAATAAATTTAACATCTTCGTACATCAATTTGATATTTATAGAATTTGCAAATATTAATAATTATGAATGAAGATACATGTGTATGAAGTTTTTTTAAAATAATGTGTTATATATTATTTTTGTGGTAATGATAAATAACTTTTATTTTAATATTGTGCAGTTTTATTCTATTATCTAAATGGTGAAAGTGATTTTTTTTTATTTAATATTTTATTTAATATTTAAATTTATTTAATAAAAAAAAATGTGAACATTATTTACCAATGGTCTTATAGACAAACTTCTCATTTAAAATCCAATCACTTCACTGTTGAGATGACGAAGAGATTTTCCAATATTTGTTTAACAGTAATTGAATAGAAAGAACATTTAAGATTTATAAATATAGAATTTGTATTTGAAGATTCAAATTAGTATGATATTTTATATGATTTTTAAATCTTTTTGTCTGAAAAAATAAGAAAAAAAAATATAATAGATATAGAAAATAGATATAATAGATGAGAGAAGACAGGAGATAATTGGTAAATAATTTTTTAAATTAATTAATAAATTTATTTATTACATTTTTGTTAAATACTGTACATTATTTTTTTGAATTTAAATGCTCAAGTACATATATGAATTAATTGCTAATAAGCACTATGTGTCTACCTATAATTATTCATTAGTAAATACGATATTTTTTTCTTTCAATCTAAACTTTTTAAGTAATTTGTTGTCATTCATCAATTAAAGTCACATTGCCGTTTACATACTCTTTATTTTATATTATCAAATATGCAACGGCCATTTATAAAACGTATATATCATACTATGTGAATATAATAATTCCAAATTCTTATATAGATTTATCTTATATAATTAAAATGTGAATTAAAAAAAAATCTATGGATACAGAAATGTATATATATATATATACATATATACGCTATATATGTATATATATATATATACATATATGTATCGATATAATATCAAATTGTATTCTTGACTTTATTCAGAGTTTTTAATTTCGATAATTTGGTTAAATAATTTTTCACTTTATTTAAAATCAATATATTCTAATCGTGTTATCAATTGATCACATCATTCTATTATATTTTAAGAAAGTATACTCGTTCGTTAGAAACACTTATCTTATATTTCTAATATAATCTATTTGTAATGCACAAAGATTATACGTAACACGTCATATGACATGTTTACATTAGTGGAATATCAATATTACAATTTATATGACGTGTATTAAGTGTGTACTTTAAAAGAGACGTAAAAAAAAAAAACATTAATTATATGCAATTAGTCATTAACTGCTTATGGAAGATCATCTTTCGCTGCTCCAATAACTTTTACCGATTACTTCTGTAAACATACAAATCTTTTTACACAATACAAAATTTGCAAATCTGTTTCAGTGGAATTATGAAGATGTAGATAATATAATATGAATTTATTATTACTTACCTGCACGATTACTAACAGGACTACGACTCCGGGAATAACTCCGACTATAACTTCGACGATTACCACGACCATTGTATTCTCTACTATGACTTCGACTTCTACTTCTTGAATAGCTACGATCTTTTCCATTTCGGCCACCTCGAGATCGCCATCTATTTCTTCCACCTAAGAATATTGAATCAATTAATTACATCAATAAATGCAAATTGTAATAATATGAGATAAAAGTTAAAAAAAAAAAGTTATTATATCAAGTTAAAGTATACAAATACCTCTATGTCTGCCATATCCACCACTTTTACTATCGGCAAGTTCTAATAGCTTTGGATTTATAACTTGATTCGCTTCTTTTAATACCTGGATTAGGTCGTTAGCCTTATTCGAATTATTAGGTGTAAAAAAGGTATAGGCTGTACCAGTTTTTTGCCGACGCCCTGTTCGACCGATTCGATGAACGTAATCTTCCGAACAGGAAGGATAGTCAAAATTGATGACAAACTTGACGTCTTCAACGTCTGAAATAAAGCATACGTATTAGATACTGATCACTAAAAGCATCCGCCTCCCAGACAGACATTGGTTAAGATAGTAGTATGGCAAGACGTATAAAATATTGTATTAAATATCAATCATTTATTTTGAATAAATTTTTAGATTAATGTTACGCTCTCCAAAGATAGTTATAAATTCATTGATTATATATGTTTTAAAAAATAAAATTAAAAAAAAGAAAAAATATATTAAGAGCTGATATAGACGAGCAATATGATATTGTTGCGATTTCACTGTAGTAATGCTGTGATTCGACATTTTATATTTTTAATAACATAATACGAACGTATATAATTAGAATATTGAAAATACAAATAAAGTCGAATGTACAGCGTTACTACTGAGAAATTGCAACTAACTACATTGTATAGCTTATCTACATCGAACCTAAATCTTACAAAATATTTTATTTATTATATTCCTTTAAGAATAAATTATCCATTTCTAACTTTATTTAAATAATAAAATAAAATAAAAATTAAAGTAACAAAAAAAAATATTACGTTTTTAGAGAGCGTTTTGAAAGTATAAAATGCTGAAATAAATTTCCGTTCAAAAACAATTCTGGTTCCTCATTAATAAAAATATTATTTCTTTTTCTGTATATTTTTATTTTTAATTTTTTTTATTATTTTATATATTTTTGTTTTAAGTATTTTATATATTTCTTAGAAAAATTATTAAAATTTTAATTAATTTTATATACATATATTACATTATTTAAATATTATGCATTTATTTATTGATTTTTATCATAATAAATATTATGCATTTATATTCTTAAAAAAAAAAAACAAAAATATCAAAATAAAATGAAACCAGAATTGATATACAAAAAACTTTATTGAATGTGATAGTTAATATAATGTGAATATGTAATGACAGTTATTATGAAGGATTCAGAAGGATAAAGGAAATGTAAATTTAAATGGATATAAGAATGTGTATGTATATAGAAATGTACATATATGCATACATACAAGTACAGAATGTTTTATAAAATATGGGCTATATAAAATATTAAAAATTCTTAAACTAAGAACAAGAGAGTTCTTAATAATATTATGTGACCATTAATTAACAACTTTTAAATTTATATATAATGTATATATAAAAGATAATTTGAAATATAAAATTATTATTGAGAATATTATTATATTTTACAAAGCTGATAAATAATGATCACAAAAAAATATAAAGAATTAACTTGTATTAATTCAAGAATTTCTCATATGTTTTAGTATATCACATCTTACAAAACATTTTGTTATATATATATATATGCAATATAAAAGTATATATATTGAAACCCTTAGAAAAATGCTATTTGAACTATATTACATCTTTATAAAAATCTAAGACATTTTTGATCAAATGAAATGTTGGGCAATTCTTAATAAAGAAGATATTTAACTTTAACTGAAATTTTTGTAAGAAACTTTTAAATATAAATAAATCAAATGTAATAAATATATAATAAATAAATGCAATTAATTTTTGATTTATGATTATTATAATTTTATAATTATGATCAATATTTAATTACATCTTCTAAATTAATAATTGTACAATATTTCAATATCGAACGAAATTTCTTTAATCAAAAACTATCTTAGTCTTTATCAAAGAAGAATGCTATACAGTCAAATTGCCCTTTTTCTGGGTGAAACTATAATTATTGACTGAATTATTATATATAGAAACTGTAATTATTGATATATACAGTTATATATATATAGCGATTAATTTAAAATTACTGTTATACTAAAATTAGGCAGTGGGTGAGTGTCGCTAGCAACGTACGGGCAGGGCCTGGCTGTTTGCGCTCGCTCCAGCTACAGCCTCCGCCATTCTGTTGCTACAGGGCACACTTAGAGGCTCTGGCATCAGCTACCATGCCACCGCCTCATTGGACCGTTGTTGGGTCTGATTAGCTTGAGCGGCCAGCGCAGGGGATTCTATTCTGGCAACAACGACTTGGCCAGCCCAGATGGCGTACAGCGTAGCGTAGAACTGATATCCAGTATGTAGAAGGTAAAGTAGATCCCGATTTGGCCCGGACTGGCCCTTCACGTAATTGACGTATAGAGGCACGCGTCGCAGCCAGCGCAGACAATGCAAACTAGTGCACCACCGAACAAACAGGCGGCGGGCACCCCCAATTTGCTTTGCATTACCCGGCGTGGGTCTGCGCGCAATGTGCCTCTGCAATACAAACAAAGATCCAACCGCGTTAGGTATATGTTTATCTCATTATCTTCCTGTGTTCAATATGAATTTTGTATTACAGTATTTTTTTTTGTTTTTTTCATATTTTGTTTTATTTCTTTTATCAACTATCTTCTACAAAATTCTGGTAATCTCAATGAAAGCGAGTTTATGGGAAAAAATATAATTTAAACTTCTATAATCATTATATAAGTTTTGGCAAGCATGAAACATTTTTATTAGATTAATTTTAAGTTCAAATTATAATCATGATGTAGATACAATAATATAAAATGGTGCCTTTCATTATCCCACAAAATTATATAATTCTTTAAGAAAATTATATCATATATTTTCAATATAAATTTTGTAAATGTTTGTTTGTAATTAAAAGTCATTTGCTTTTTTTTTAATTAAATAAATTGTTTTTATTCATTATTCACCTTCATGAATCAATAAAAAATGCTTGCCGAGTAATATTTCTTTCTTTTTTTATTTCTTTCATATAATATTCAAAAATTATTACCTTTAGCAAAAAATGAGGAAGCAAAATAACTACACATATTAAAAATGCTAAATGAACCACATTATGTATTTAGAATATTATATATTTAAATTTAATTTGTAAAGTTATTTTTATAAAATATTTTCTTATTAATATTTCCAAATCACTGAATTCGAAAAATCTCATTTAAATATTTATTTATATTTATATAATTTATTGATATTGATTATTGTTTCTAATTAAGAAATTGATAAATCTCTTTTATTTTGATTCTAATCATAAAGTAGTTCATTAATGAAATCTTGTTCTGATTATTACATACATAAGAATCACTTGTATATTAATATTATAAAACTATTCATTGCTAAAAAACAATTGCAGTACAAAAGAAAATTAATATTTAAAAGATATATATTAATTAGTAAGTACATATTATATTTTGAATATATATATTTATTTATAATACTTTTAATATTATATCAGAACAAGATATTCAAAATATTATAGTAATTATTAAATTCACTGCTAGAAATATGATTTAAAATAATTCATTTTCCATACCAAAGGAAAATGATGAATAATACTCTTATTTCTATTTTATTACATTTATCATAACAATCATTTACTTACCAAGTCCACGAGCAGCAACATCTGTTGCGACAAGAATTGGCGCTTTTCCCGATCTAAAATCTAAAAATTGAAAAGAAAAATCAGTTTTGATTGTATTTTGAAATGTCATATAAAATTAATATTTACCTTGTAAAACCCAATCTCTTTCTTGTTGTGTCTTATCACCATGTATACAAACAGCTGGCCACCCATCCCTCTTCATTTTTCTTGTGATTTCATCTACTCTACGCTTTGTTTCAATAAATACAATAGTTTTGTTTTCACTTTCTGCCATTATTTCTTTTAAAAGGGTACTCAATCTATAAAAATAATATTAGAAATAAAAGAATATATAATATTTTTGACATATAAATAGTTTTTTAAATATATACTTATAATCTCTTACTTATTTTCTTTTTCATAATCTTGACATACATCAATGATTTGTAATATATTATGATTTGCAGCTAATTGTAGAGATCCAACATTGATTTGAGCATAATCTTTTAGAAAATCTTCAGCTAAATTTTTTACTTCTTTAGGCCATGTAGCAGACCACATTAATGTCTGTCTATCTGGCCTAATTTGTTCTATGATTTTTCTAATTTGAGGCTCAAATCCCATGTCTAACATTCTATCTGCTTCATCTAATACTAAATAGGTACATCTTTTTAAATTTGTACGTCCTGATTCAAGAAAATCTAACAATCTACCAGGTGTAGCTATAACAATCTCTACACCACCATCTAAATCTCTAGCTTGTGCACCTTTTGGTGCTCCACCATATAAACATGTATTTCTAATGCCAGACGAATGACCAAAATCATCAGCAACTTGTTGAATTTGTTGTGCAAGCTCTCGTGTTGGAGCTAAAACTAAAGCAATAGGTCCATCTTTTCGACCTAATTTAGGTTGACTATTAATATGAACAATTGCAGGAAGTATATAAGACAATGTTTTTCCAGAACCAGTTGATGCAATTCCTACCATATCTCTTCCACTTAAAGCAATTGGCCAACCCTGTGCTTGTATTGATGTAGGTTCTGTAAAACCTTGTCGTCTGAAAATTATAAATAACAACAATTTTTTTATAATCCATTAAATCAAATTGATTTCATTTTGCATAAATGTTTAAGTCAAATTTTACAATATTTATTTCAATCATTTTTTTATCAATTTTAATGTTTTGCTATTCTGTTTTTATCTTAAAATCCTAACAACTCTACTTCTGTTCTTACTTGATCTGATGAAAGTTAAAAGTTCCAGAATAAACAAGTTTTAAGTTCTGTGTGATAGTATTCTTGACAATGTACATGTCATCGCATACTGGATACTTGTTCTAAACTTAAGAAACAAATTCTAATATCACTATTGTAAAATTATTGTACATTGTAAATACTAATTCATTTGGAGCACTTTTATTTTAAATAAATTTATTATTTTAAAAGAACTTACTTAATTTCTTTTAGAACATAGTCTGGAAAACCTGTTTCTTCAAATGTAAATACAGGATTAGGTATATTTTTTCCCTTAAGAGTAATTTCTTTTTCACTTCTGTATTGTTCAACTATGCGTGGATCACGGTTTTGAACTGCTTCATGTGGTACATAAAAATCTTTTTTAAAAGGTTCTAATCGACTTAAATCCCATCTAGGTTTCCTTAAATTTGCTCCAGGTTGCCCACGGCTATTTCTACCACCACCTCGATCTCTGCCTCCACTGCTACCCCAATTTCTTCTATCTCTTGGTGATCTACTACGAGATCTGCTACGAGATCTACGTCTCCTATCTCTATCACGACTACGACTAAAAAATAAAATATAAAATATTTATTAATATTTAAATATAAATTTAAAATATAAATTATTTTCTAAATAAAAAATTCTAAATAATAAATCACATTGATTTATAAAAATAAAAATACAAATATTTTTATTAATTATTTCTAACATAATATATACTTTTTTAAAATATATTAAATCTATAGCAATTTTATTTAATTAATTTACTTAAAGTACATAACATTTTTATTTTATCGTTAATTTTAAAAATTCAAATTATTTTAAATTTTATAATATATATGTATATATATAAATTTTTTTGAAGTCTATATCAAAAACATGTGGAAGGTTATAATGGCTGTAAAAATATAAATGCTTTAGAATCTCTCCTTAGTCTTATTTCTCATTTTACATATAATTTTTTCTACTGTACTGCATGAACAGTTGCTATTCAAATATATTCACTTCAAATATGTGATATTAGTGCTGAACATTGAACATATTGATAACATGCATTTTCACATATCTATACATATATGGCTTACCTTCTATAGCGACCCATATTCAATTTTTTCTTACTTTCTCCCTTCTTTTAATGACGCTCTACTATTAATAATAATTACTCAAACATAAAAAAATAGTAAGTTATAAAATTTAACTCCAATCAAAAACCGTAAATGAAAGCGTTTTCTATGCCACAAACGACGTAATCATAAGAAAGAATGATACCATTATAAAATTTTCCACGCATGCGCAATAATTAATATCTATTTTAATAATAATTTTTATAATTTTATAAACAATATTAAACTTTTAAATAATGAAAAACATATCATTAAATTGTAATTATTAGTCTTTTACTATTTAAAATTAACACAATATAAATATAACTATCACATATTAATTATTTAAAATTTTGTTATTATTTTATTAATTTGGAAAATTAATAAATTTTCAATATTAAAATTTATATAATAAATTATAAAACTGTAATTTTCTTCTTTTAATTATAATTTTTAATATTTAATTTTAAATTTCTAATAAATTTAATTTTTAATTTTTAATATTAAATTTGTTTTTTAAAATAAAAAAAACATATTATTTATTAATACCTCTTTATTTATTAATATTTAAATGTTTCTTAAAAATATTTAAATTCATTTCATTTCTGTTCGTCTCTACCGATGGCGTAGTTTCCACAGCAGAGCAGAACATTTATTACTATTAGTTGCTCTTGAACCACTGAAGTGATAGGGGAGGTTAAGTTATCGTGTATTATTGTAGTGTATTAATATTTAAAGTGCAAGCAAAATATATTTTAATTATAATCTTCACAATAATAAAATTCTTTTACTTTTTTAAAATGTTAAAAAGTTTTCGCTTTAAAATGATATATAATGATTATGATATATTATATATATCTATATATGCTTATTCTATATAAAAATCTTTAAAATCGTTATACTTAATATTTAATAAAATAATATGATATTTATAACAATATTACAAAATTAATATAAAATATGAAAGATTAATCGAAGTGAAAAGATTTTTAAAAATGACATGATAATTAAAAATCGTAAAATAAAAAACTAATAAGAATTGCATGCGTAAAACCTTGAACATCGACATATAGCGCGAAACAATATGCATGATCTAAGACAAAGTAAGAAGATGACTTCACGCGAAATGTGATCAGAAATAATCGAAGAATCAACGACAACTAAATTTCAGGATCAACACCGCTTCCTTTTTTGTTATGTGACAACCACGGTACGATGAGAAACGGAACGATAACCACACGTGCTGATGTTTATGCGGAAGAAATTCCTTGTACATCTGAAAGGTAAATCTACATGTTTTAAAAATTGTATTAAAAATTATATTTAAAAAAATAATATGAACCTTTTATTTGTCTTCTATATTATTTGCTTTTATATATTTTAGCACACTATTAAGAATCAAAAAATATGGAAAAATTAAGATTGTTTTTCATCATTTATCATTTACCATAAAATATTTATCTTTTTATTGATATATATCGTAATATTGATAATGAGTATGCAAATATTTATATGAATTAGTGTTTGATATTCTGTTCTTATTTATTCTTATTTCTTAATGTCATGACTGATGCTTTGTGGTATCAAGTGACTTCTATGAAGGTGAAGAAGTAATTTAATCTATCATCTTTGAAAGTAAACGAAATGTCCTAAGCAATATCCAAGTGCATTTTTGAAAATGGTATTTTAAATACAAGCATTTATAATCTATTTTTAATGAAAATAAAAAATTAAATTATATATTCGGTTTTGAAAGTTTTTAAATGAATTATATTATTTATTTACATATATGTTGTAAAAATAAAAAAAGAAGATATTATAATTCAATTTATTTATGATTTTTTTAAAAGCTATTGATTTGAAAAGTTTTATTCTTCTGTATCTTCTGTATTATTCTGTATCCATCTCGCTTTAAAACTGGTTTTATATGGTTCGCTTATATATATATTAAAAGAATAAGTCAAAAATAAACCGCATTTCAATAAAATCTAGATTAAAAAAATTAATGATATTATATGCTGAATTAAATTTGAATTAAAGAAATGTTCAAATTTATATAATACATATTATTTTTTAAAATAAATTTATTTTTAAAATTAGTTTTATTTTAAACATTATGTTTATTAAATTAAATTGTTCTAATTTATTATATTTTTATATTAAATAATTATTTTTAAATTTACTTTTAAATTTTTAAATAATTTAAAAAATTTTTTTTAATAAGTTTATCCAATGTTAATAAGGAACTTCATAATCGTTGAGAAAGGTTTGCCAGTAAAAATACATCCGGTTCTTAATATATTGAATAATAGGAATATCGTAACAAAAAAAGAAGGGTGCATTAGTCTGGATCAATTTATATCCCTTATATTTTAAGTAGTACTAATAAATAAATCAAAATAAATTAAATTTTCAATCATTAAATTATATTAGTATATATTTTTAAAAAGATTATATATATATATATATATATTTATTATATATTTATTATATATTATGTTATATTATATAATAATATTACATAATAATATAATATATAATATAGAAAATAATACAGATTTGATAAAAATAAAAAAAAATTCTTAAAATATAACAAAATATATTTACGAAAGATTAAAATCTGTTTTGTGACGCATGCGCGTCTTGTTATGTGTATATTGTATGCATTCAAAATAATTTAATAATACTATTATATTTCCGTTATATAATAATTAGATAAATCATATATGTTTTATGATTGATTTAGTAATACCAATAATTGTTACTTAATAATATTAATAAAATAATTAAGTAAAATTAACACACATTTTTCATAATTGTCGATAGTCAAATATTATAAAACCATTATATTTACAAAAATTTTGCATGTAAAGATATTTATTAATAATAATTTTAGATATTTATTAATGATAATATTAAATTTTCGTATAATTTAAATTTAATTTCGAATTGAGGAATTATGTAAATTGTTAATATTTAATTTATTAAGTGATTGTCGTTTACCGGCAAGTTTTGTCTCTACCTCACCTGCTCCCCGCTTGCTGTGTATGTATGCTTTGCTTGTCTCTTGCCAGTCTTTCGTGTATCTGCATGCTCGTCGCTCGTTGAAATTGAGATACTATATAATTTCGATCCTTCGTACGGTTATTTGTGAACATAAACAAGCGCAATCGAAATAATTTGTTTCAATAATTATCTTACTAATCACGAAGTTATGCGTTTTAAAAATCTATTGCTACAGCGTGGATCCTACGAGTAAGTTCAACAAGCCGATTTGGCAGATTTCGAGGTTAAGCATTCTTTTCTCACCCTTCTCCTCTCTCGATTAATTTTGATTTTTTAATTCTCATTCGATTGAATTTGATTAAAATATTAAAAATTTTTTCACTTTTTATTATAAAAACTTATACGAAATATTCATATATAATGTTTAATTTTATTTTTTATGTAGTTTTCTTTTTTTTCTTTTTATTTTAAAAATAAAAATATCTATTCAATTTCTTAAATTTTGTTTTTATAAAGATAATAATTTTTATTACATTTGTGATAATTTTAATTTTAATTGAAAATCGAAGTTTTAAATATGTGATTATAAATTAACGAGAAATTTTAATTTAATAAGTCGTCTTTCGTAATAGCAATTAATAGATAAGTATTAATATATAATTATGAAAATGTGAGAGAATGAAACGAATATTTAATTATATATTTTCTGTGAGATATATATAATGATACTAAATAAAATGTAATGTGTTTTAATTTGTGAAAGTAATTTTTCTTCAAAAAAGTATAACATGGTTTTTATGTAAACATATTACTAAAAAAACTAATTTCAATATAATTATCATAGATCTATCAAAGATATTAGAGATCTGAACATAAATAATTTCATAAAATTATAATTTATTTTTCATATTCATAATTTATATTTCTAATAATAATAAATTTTTTGCTTATGTAATTTTCTGAAAAGTGATACTAATCCCGCTTGTGGTTTTATGAAACTTTCATTCGTCGAACATTCTTTTTAAGTTGTCTCCAATAAGATCCTTTTACCTTATAGATTTTATTGTATAAGAGCGTATAGACACACTATTTTAAAACTATCTTAAAATCATTAAGTAAATATGTATATATAATATTTGTTTCTTTTATTGTATTAAAAAAATTAATTTAAAAAAAAATAATATAAATATATATTTAAATATTTTTATATAAGTTTATGTAAGTTTAATTCGTTTCCAATAATTTATATATTTTATAAATTATTATTAAATACTAATTATACATTTTTTTAATGTTTAGTTTTTAATATTTAATCATTTATATAATCATAATTTTTTTTGAATTTCTAAAAATAAATTATTTTTATCTTTTTTTTTTAAAAGGAGGGTGATTTTCGTAGGAAGATACGCTCCTGTATCCACGTGAAAAGTATACACGCGGGATGGGAACATATATTAAGAGTTAGATCGAGCAGTTCAACGTAGATCGAGGCACGAACTGCTCATGTTTCGCGGTATACCAAGTATTTTAATATAAAAAATTAATATTTAAAAAAATATTATTTATAGTGTAATTTATTTATAAAAATATTTATAATATAAACTGTAGCAATAGTACATGCAATTGTTAATTATTCCATTCTTTCGTGATTGTGAATAAATGAATTTTAAAATGTGAAGTGATATACTTGCTAAATTTTTTGTAACGATAAAACGAACAATTTGTTTATACTAGAATTTTTTAATAATAAATAATCTAGTTTTGATAATTGGTTTTAATGAAATTGTTTTTTTATTTATTTTTTAATTTTTACTTTTGATTTATTGTATGAATATTATATTATATATTAATTAATTATTAATTAATATTTAATATTAATTAATTATTAATTAATTATTAATTACTATATTAATTAACTATAATTAAAATCATTGAATTGATATGTTTATATAATAACAAAGAAATTATATTTATAAAGAATTCTTGTTCTAGTAACTGAACAATGGTGATTCGAATATCGAAATAACTATCGATATTATCGAACTATCATAAGTAGAACTAAAATTTGATACGATGATTTTGATTTTTATTGATTAATTTTTTATATAATATATATATAATATACAATACATTTATATATACATATATAATATATAATATAAATATATCATAATTGTAATTTATATAATAACAAAATGTTCGTTTCGAATGTAAATTATTTCTAGTATTTCTAGTGTGAATTCATTATGACGAGTTTTTATTTCATGACGTGTAGAATATTTCTTTTTTCATGTAAATCTTCAAGTGCGAATATATATTCTATTGAGCATAAAATAAACCAGTTATTTTATTTTATTGGTGAATATAATTCTTTTCTTTATTGAAATTTTAATTGATAAACGAAAATTTATTATTATATCAATTATCAAATAATTTAACAATTTTGATTATAAAATCGTTGAATTTAAACTTTATATTTAATTAAATAATACTTCGCATAATGTTATATATAAACACATAAACTGAAGCTGACCGTTTTATTATGAGCAAATATATTTCAATGGACAATGCATGTATTTAATCAATAGAAACTGTTGTCATATTAGTAGTCTTGATTAACTGCAAGAATTTATTTAATAGAAATTGCTCGTTTTTTCTCAAAATAATAATTATGTAATTCATGTAACCTATGAAAATGATTTTTGTTTTTTATTTTTTAATTGGAGATAAAAAAATTAAAAATATTCGATTATAAACTAATTTTTCAATACTTACAAAATCAATGGCTGATTTAAATTTTTAATATATTGTAAAATATTTTTAATCTTTATTTTTATCAATACTTTTTGATATCGTGTTATTAAAATATTGCATGTTTAATTATCAAAAAAACAAAACTTAAATTTTTTTATTTTACTTAATCGAAAAATTATACAAAATTGGATAATGTAATGTGTGATCAGTGATGTGTGAACTTGGAATAAAACAGGAGGGGAGATGTGGCGCTCTATTCGCAGTATTGATGGAGAAGGATAAACAATTCGAAACACGAATCTTGAGGCATATTTTCACATGAGATGGCATGATTCTAATCACTTGAAATCTGCGATATTTACAAAATGGCCAAGCAGATATCCTTTTATTCTACTTTGACGTCAGAAGAAAAGAGTAGAATGCAACCATGTATGAAAGCTAGGTGGTATGTCTTCTTCTTTACACTTTCTACCAAAATACTTAAGAGGAAGAGGAAGAGAAAAAGACAGAAACCCTTTATAATGTTTAATGAAAAAATGTCTTAGGTGTAATCTATATTTTTCTTATATCAAACACTAAATCTTTATATAAGTATTTGAATAATACTATAAAATTACGATTTTGATTACTATTTCTTTTATAAATAATTATATTACGACAAATCAAAAGATATAAAATAATTAGAGCAACTTAGTCAAGAAAATATAAGCATTCAATATACTTTGAATTGAAAATGATGAATTTTTTAAAGATGCATTGTGATAAGCACGAATAAGAGTAATTTGAGTTGAATAGTAAAGAAACTAAGGTCAACTATGTGACAAGCCTGAATAACAAAGTACCCGTTGACCAGATTAACAGAGGAATAATAATTCTGAATTTAATTTACAGAAAAATTTAATATGTTTTTTAAATTTTCTCGTAGAATTTTTCATGAAAAATTATTTTATGAAAAAAGTTCTGCGTATATCTAAAGAATATATGATTATAACTAGTGGAATAAATAAATATAAATCTTATATTTCATGCCACTCTCATTTTTACTAATCATGTTTTTACTATGAAAAATAAATACAAATATACTTGATTGAAATAAAAATATGCAAATCAATTTTAATTTTATTTAAAAAAAATTATATTGAATATTTTTTTATTATAAATGAAAAATAAAATATTTGTTAAAAAAAAACAAAAAAAAAAGATTTAAAAGAAATTTTGTTTTAGTGTCATCATGTCCAGTGATTCACCTCCACCGCTCCAGACTTCTGTACCTTTGGTAGACTACGATATACCAGATGAAGCCTGTTCTGGTAAAATCACGCCAACCACACCTACTATTCCGGTGACGAATAAATTATTGAATACTGATGCCGAGACGATTGAGAATGCAGTGCCAATCACGCAGGCAGTGCTGCCGGTTCCCGAACCACAACCGAAAATTGAAAGGAATGGATTCGACTCGGAGGCAACCAAGCCAATCGCCCAATCTGAAAATGATTCTTGCGTTGTAGATTGTATATATTTTACGCAGCAGTGCTGCGAGTGTGTAATACTTTAACAGCCAGAATTCTTCGCGTATCGAATAATCATTTATATTCGTTGCATGCGATTTAGTATATATGCGTGTGAAGAGAATTTGAATGATATATATTTCCATTGAATTATATGGGATACAAATTCAAATGGAATTTTAATAATCGAGTTTTGCTCGATCAATTTTTTAAACAAATATTAAATCTTCGTATTTAAAAAAAAATCTTATTCTTATCTTCGATTTTTATTTATTAAATGAAAATGGATGAAATATGTTAAAAACATATTTGAAAAATGATCAAATTTCAATGAGATAATTGAAAAATTTAATATTTTTATAAAATAATTATTTTTGTATTGTGCGATATTTATGAAGTATATGAAAATGAAATTGAAATTTTTTAGTTAAGATATATATATATATATATATAATATTTTTAAATCTTTTATAAACTTTTACATCATTTTTGACATAAAAAAATCAATCTTAATATTGCTTATTTAAACTGTATATAACAAATTAATTGATTATATTATATAATATAATTATAACAATAGTAATTATTATCATTTCATAGACTGTTAAATTTCATTCCAATTTATAAAAATTATTTTTTTACATGTTATTCTTATAAGTTTTTAACAAAAATTATCTGGTTATAATTTATTATTAACAATGAATTTAACTTTATAAAAAAATTCCGCATGATAATCTTATTCGTGCATTCCTATTTTTACATAATGATAGAGTAGTTTCTAAATATTTATATATTATTTAAATAAGGCATTAAAAATAGCTTAATATTAAATAAATTTTTAATTTATAGCAATTTTTTCCTTTTAAAAATCATGTAATATTACTACATATATATATACATATACATATGTTTTATTCCATCATAAAATTAAGAATGAAAAGTCATAATGTTAATTATTCTTAAAGACTGCTTAAGTGCCGTAAATTTATTTACATATTAAAATTATAAAATATATTCATTATAAAACAAAATACTTGAATAGATTAAATATTTTTGAAAATAACATTTTACATTTATAAATGGCATAAAATCTTAAAATATTACACATAAGATGTACAAAAATTACAATTTACACAATATATAAATTTGATATGTGCAGTTGTTACATTTTGAACATTTAAAATTGAGAATAAATATAATAAAATTATTAAATTCTTTAGTAAAAAAAAAAAAAAGATATATTTTGTAAATATATTTCAAAATTCGTACAAATTAAAGACACTGTCATGATTTTAAAATCCATATTAATTAATTTACGAAATTCATTTATATAAATTTGTTATTTTTATAAACAATTAACAAAAATAAAATAATATAAGAAATTCAATAATTAAAAATTTTCAAATTCTGCATTTCATAATATCAAATTATATCTCATTTTATTGATACATAATATAAATTAAATAAATTATTTTGATTTTTAAAGATCATAATATATAATGAAATTGAATTCAATAAATAGAATATATTTATTTTTAAATGAATGTTTTATATATTCATATGGTTTATTTTTCGACTTTCGTATTAAAGTATTTTAAAAATCAAAAATACGAATATCGTATCGATATTATCGATTGTTTTGCAAATATAATAAAATATTTAAATAATGAAATTAATAACACAAAGTGCAATTTAATAATCTATATAATAATGTAACATATTTATCTAATTTAATTATTCATTACTTCTAATATTATTTATATTTTCTTTTATGAATTACACTTGTTGGAAAGTAGAATAAATATTAAGTTATATGATATAATTGATAGTACAAAATATAAAATTCCACAATACATTTAAAGAATGAAGTTGCCAAACAAATATTTTTATATTACAAGAATGCAATTTATGTTTATTATTATTTTTTAATAATTTTATCTAATGTTTAATTTTTTTAAAATAATAATAATATTGAAAATTTATTTGCTATAGTAGATGAACAAATGCATATAAAAATAATTTATTTCTTCTTAAGATAAATTATATTTTTAGATGTTAAAATTAAAAATTTTATGTTTCTTAAAAAAATTTTTTCTTTAGAATATCTTATATAATTATTCTATATATATATAAATTAATCACCAACAAAATCAATTTAATTTACATATTATATTTCAAAAACTATAAAAACTAAAATGTATGCATGTTGTGTATGAATAATTTAAACTTCTGTCATATAATTGATGTTTTGAAGTAAAATTTAAATTTTACTATTTTTATAGATTAATTATTTTAATAATAATTCAGAATTAATAATAATTCTGAATTAGATCTACAATATTTTGATTAAATGATGATAATTTATTACTATCTCATTAACTGTTTATAAATAAAATACCTACATGTTCTTGTGATATTTCTACGATATATTTTTTCGTATTTTAATTTATTGATTGCTCTTTTTTTTTTAATATTACCTATAAAAGTTTTGTAAACATTTAATATTTGTTAATATTTTATACAAAAAGTGTGCAATAAATAATATTTAAATTATTATAAGAGGAATAATAAATTAAAATTTTGAATAATTCAAAGTACTCAGTATATCATTATATATACATATATTTATATTATATATATGTAATATATAAGATGTTTTATATTACAGAAATATTTCTATAATAAATTTTAAAAGATAAGAAAATATTCTTAATATTTTAAAAAATTGATATATGTTATTTGGAAATAATTAATCTTCACTTTTTAATGTCATGTTCATTTACTTGAGTCATTTATTTGAACTAAAATAATTAAATATAAAAATATGTAAGAAATAAAATATTATACATTTGTTAACAAAAAAGAAAATTTGATTTGACTAGGATCTTTGAAGATAATTTAAGATATCTTAAATTAATATTATTTTTAAAATTCTTGTTTAATCAAAATTTTGTAATAATTTTTTTTATAAGTAAATAATATAGATGATTTGTAATTAAGTGATTTTGTAAGAGTTCCTACTTGAATTAAAAAGAAGAGGATTTAATATCAGACTATAAGAGAATAATTTTTTTAAATTTCTTTTTTAAACATTGTAATCAACAATTTTTATACACTGTTTAAAAATATGATCTCTTAAATATGTTTTGTATTTTTAAATTATTTATCATGAAATAGATTATAATGATGAATTTAAAAATACACACTTTTGAATTAGAAAATTAGTAAAAAAATTGAGCATAAATAATTACCAATAAATGCTTTTTTTTTTTTATAGAATAATGAATGAAAAATATTTTTATGAAAATGTAGTTTGAGAATTATTTGTTAGAATATCATTAATCTAAAAATCTATTTTAAAGTACATTAATTCGATTAATTTCTTATTTGCATATGATATCTATTCACTGGCCTCGAAAGATATTTAAGACTCTCTAAAGGTGCAAATTTATACAAATTATGCAATATATGAAATTTTGTGATCGGATTTAATTACGATTCGTATATAGGTAGCGGATGTCCTTCAGAATTAAATACCCATCTATCTAAATCTATTAATTGTCTTGTATCATCAAACAACAAGTACAAATACTTTAAAGTTTCAGCAAACCAAAAACTTTCTGTCATATCCTTTTGTGGTGTATTATAAACAATTCTCACGTTTCCAATGCTGGTGTATCCTTTTTCTACTTTCGTATAATTTTCAAAAGCCTATAAATTATATATATATATATATGTATGTGTGTGTGTGTGTGATTAAAAATATATATAAATAATAAAAAAAATATATATGTTTTATAGGAAAGTATAATTGCTTACTTGAAATATTTGCCATCCCCAATCTTGGTAAGTTTTATTCCCAGTAAAATACCACATATAAAAAATACTTTCAATGAACTCTGGTCTGAGTAAATTATGTGCATCATTCATCTTTACATACATATCCATTGATTTTTCTCCATCTGTATTCTAAATATATGATATATCTATATAATATACTTTAATCTTTATTAATTATTATTACTATTATTATTATTATTATTATTATTATTATTATTATTTATTATTATAATTACCTGAATATTAAAATAAGTAATTTCTGGAGCAAGGAACGTGGGTTGAATTGCATATGTTTGATAACAAGTCTTAACAATTTCATTAGCAAGATCCATATGATTAGATGGTAAACCATGATGTACTCCTAAAGCTAAAGTACCTCCCAAGTAACATGTAAGATGATCCTATGAAGTATATGTAATATACTATATGTAATAATTATCAATAATATATAATATTAAATTACGATAAATATTTTTATTTTAAAATTTACCATTTTTGGTGTTATTTCTTTGTTTACTCCAACTAGTTCTGCTATGAAAAGATATTTATTAATTGCTGTACGTTTTACCAAATGCTTTTGAGTTCCAGCAATACCTAATAGATAATCATCTCGTAAGCTAAAAACAATTGCAAATTTAAATGATTATCATAAATTTATAAAAAATATCAAATAAGAAAAAAAAATTTAAATAAATCATAATAATAATAATAATCATGGTAAAAATACTAACTAATTAATAGTCTTTCCTGTTTGAAGCCATTGTTTCAATAAATATTCATAATAACTATCACCGCGTGCACCGAGTGTAATTGTTGAATGATCTCTAAATTGTCCAGTATTAGCATTAATGAAAATTGGTACTAAACCATCATATTTTTCTAATTGATGTACATGTTCCGATACTTTCGCTACTGCTTCCTGAAGAATAATAATTTGTATATTTTTTTTTTTATGAAATACAAATAAAATAATTACGATTGAAATGTTCATATATACTTCGAATTTAGGATCTCCTGTACTACGACTTAAATCACGAAATTCTAATTGAATTGAAGTAACTTCACTTGTACTGCTATCAGGACCCCATTTAGGACCATGTGCAGTTTTAGTTCCAAGATTTACGTCGGAATAAGGAACGCCAGATGAAGTAGAAAACGCTGGCATCAAACGATCTCCTAATTCTGTCTATTTATAAATATTTAAAAATTAAATTTCTTTAAATAATTTAATTATAATTTTGAAATAATAAAACAAATGAATAAGAGAAACTTACAGCTTTATTTAAGAAAATCTTATCACCTGAAAGATGATATGCTGATAATAGACCTCCTAATACTCTAATTGTAACTTCAAATAAATTAACATCTCTATTTGAAGAGAATACTAAATTTTTTTCAACCCACATTTTAGCTTCTAAAAATTCTAAAAATAATAGAAAATATTATTAATTTTGTAAAAAAATTTTTATAATTATATATAAATAATATGTTAAATATATGTTAAATATAAATTAATACCATTATTTAAACCCATTATATACATAGTACCAAGAGAATCAACTATAGTGAGACCTAAGCCAAACCATTCATAATACTTTCTTGATATTGGTTTTATATTATCATAACCCCAAGCATATTCTTTATATCCATTCCATGAATGTTTGAATGCTGCAACTATAGCTTTTTGTCTATTATTCTGTGGTCCTAAAATAAATAAATATAACATTATTAATAAATAAAAAAGTTTAATAATTAAATTACAAAAATATAATATTTAATACAAGTTACCATTAAATTTAAGTGTATTTGGTTTAGGTTGAGGTGGTTCTCCAATTTGATCATCGTCCACCTGGTTTATTTCTGGTTGGAATTCAGGTTCCTCAATGACCTCCCCACCTCCTTTATGTTCTTGATTTATACTATCTACTACAATATCTTCTGCTGCCTAAAAAATTACTTTTTAGAGAAACTATATAATGTAAAAAGATGTTTCTTCTTTGATATAAATTTCTTCTTATTTATATTAAATTAATTGTACCTTTTCATATTTAAGAGTATCTTGCACTACTTCTATGTTATTATAATCACTTTCATCTAAAACTCCATTTTTATTATCACCAGGTAAAAGATAAAATATAACTAATATGATTGTAATAACTAAGAAATAAAGAATATTTCTTTGAAACCTTGACAATTGATTCCATTGCTGAAAAAAAAGATTTTTAATTAGAAATAATTTTTTAAAAAAGATTACATTGCTAGGAAAAATATTTTACAGACTTACCCTCCAAAGACTACGTGATGATCCTCGCGTAAATGTTGCACTTTCTTGGATATTTAAACTAATATAATCTGATTTCTCCAAGTCTTTCGGTGGAAACATATTTCATCAAAGGTTAAGTTGTTCTGGCGAACGTAATGATAATAAGAGCCAGAACACTTTAAAAAATAATAATATGATGATTGCTTATCAATTATGAAAGTCTTCATTTATAAAATTCGTATTGAACATGCTGCTACTTAGTTTCCTACTAATAAAATTTAGAAAAATAAACTCACACCGCATGAATGTCACGAACCATCAATGCCGTGATGTTAAACTCTGATACTACGAAAGTTAATAATTTGAGTTTATAATTTTAGCATTACCAATTTTATTAATTTTATTATAATTTTATTAAATTTTATTAAATTATAATGTAATGTTATCAATTGAATAAATTTGTTTCATGAATTAATACTATAATTATATGTGAGAGTGACGATCAAACGATTAATATTAAAGTATTATAAATACTATATATACTATTTGTAACTATTATTTAATTGTTAAAAATAAAGATATTGTTACAAATAAAAAAAAATTTTAAATAATATAATAAATATTCAATGAAATCTTATTATTCGATTAATCTTATGAGATTTATATTAAAGATTTTTATTTACATGCTTATTCTTATTTCAATTAAATATATCTGTACGCATATAATAAATAAAAAAGAATTTTAATTACCGTAATTTTTAACATATGGATTTTATCTAAGTATATATATATATGTATATTACACATACATATATTATAATTATAAACATTTATAATATATTTTATGTGTATATTTTAATATTTTTCTTTTTATTGCATATATATATTATTTTTTTACATTTTTATATATTATGTACATATAACATATTTTTTATATTTTTTTGTTATTTTCTTTTCTTTCATCTAAAGAATTCCTTTTTTTAAATTTTTTTTTACTTTTATAAATTTCTCATTTTAGAAAATTTAAATATAAAATTATTTACGATATTTACTTTTCAATTAAATATTTTTAAACATACTAAAGATATAATATAAAATTGAAAATGTAATATTTTAACATTAAATTAAATTAAAATTAAATAATCGTAATTAAAATATCGTAATTTTGAAAAAGAAATGATAAAAGTATATTCAATTAATCTCTCGCATCGTGATCACGAAATATAAACGAATATAGAAAAGAAATAACGCGATAGAGATAAATAAATTAGAATAAATAAATTAAAGAATCAGTATCATCTTCAAAGTATCACAGATGAAACAAATATAAAAAAGGAGAACAAATAAGAAAAAAAAACAAAAATAGAAAAAATCATATAATCATTGCCATCTTTAGAGTATCACAAATGAAACTAAATAAGCAAGGATAAACTAAATAATAAGAAAAGGATATAGATAGAATAAAAATTTACTATTATCAACGCCATCTTTTGAGCATTTTTAGAAAAATGTCTTTGGTACTCAAAAGATGGTGCTGTTTCTTAATTCTTAATTAATCTACTTTATCCTACTTTCTAAGAAATGTTTCATTCAAGAGATAGCACTAATGATCAATTCTTATATTATTTCTATCTTTTTTTTATCCTGATTATTTATTCTTCTTATTTATGTTTTATGTAAATTTTAAATTAAAGTTTCGAATTAATAAAGATTCGTTGAGAGAGATATCAAATTTATTTATTAATTTAAATGATGTAGATTTTTTTAATGGGATAGAATGAAATATTGAAAAATTTAACTAATATATTATAATTCAAGATTTAATTTGAAGAAACTTTATTGTACAAATTGTAAAGTTTAGATAAGCTTATCACCATCGAATACATAAATGATGAACCTTTAATACATATTAATAAACATGGATTATTTTATAAACAATGATAATATTTGAAGAATTTCCTTTTTTTTCTTTATTAAGGATAAATGTTATATTTAATAAGTTAATCAATTTTTTTTTATTTTATCAAATATTATTTGCTCAGTTTGATTTTACTTAAAAACTATTAAGAAATCTTTGAGTCTCACATTTAATGATTTGACTCTGAGCGTTACAAATGTACAATATAAAATGAATTTTCTTTATAAACGCATTTTACAATATATATTGTATTGCAAATATTAAATTTATTTACAAGTAGTTTTTGTAAAATTAGGAAAAAAACATTAAAGCCATTATATTGCAATAATATCGTTTATTATACGTTCCAGTTACGTAAAAATTTATTCATGCTGTAAATCAAAGTTATTTATTTTTTTATTAAATGATTTAATTTTGGAAATATATAAAATTTTCATACTTTTAATTAATTAAATTTGCTAAGAATTCAATTTTGTAAATTTGAATTGGATATGTTACATTACAATATCTCATTTTTTTTCATAACAACATATATGTATGTATATATATAAGATATGAATTTTAATTTTAATTTTTATGTGACTGGAATGTTGTATATAAAAAGTTATTTAAAAATATAGAGTCAGGAAAAAATTAATAAATTGTAAAAGATGATTATTTTTAAGAAAATTATTTATCAAAATTTATATATTTAATACGATTAAAGAAAAGAAAATTAATATTTTTTTTTAAACGAGAAAAAAAGTTTATACAATTTAAAATGATTTATATATATATATATTTCTCATCAGACTTTTAATCAAATTTTCTTTATTTTTGATTAACTATTTGATTAATAGACAATCTTAATAATAATAATAATAATAATTTTCTTCTTTATTTAATCTCAATAAGTTAGTATATAAATTCTGGTGAAAAATTGACTACTGTATAAAAAACTTATTATCTATTTAATCGTGTTAAAAATTCTTAGACATAATAATAATGTAACAATATCATATGTTCTGTACAGTATAACTCTCTTAATCACTTTAGTTTATGAGATAAAGTTTGTGATATAATTAACGAATCACTATTCCATTTTTAAAATTTTTCCAATTCCTTGTTCTTCGTTTGAAGAAATTCCTTTCATGATATCCTTTCAGTATAGTTTATTTCATCTCCAATAATCCCTTTTTCGATTCGATTTAATCAATATTTTCGGTCAATATTTTTAATTATATTGATATCAAATCATTGGTAGAAATTTATGTTCATTTTAACACCACGAAGACCTTATATTGTAATATATATAAAAAAATATATATATATATAGAAATAAAAAAAAATATAAACAGAATATAAATTATTCTAAAGATATCAAAAAAAGAAGTAAAATTAAAATACAATAATAACTGTAAGTAAGCAAAAATTCTTACAACGATATTTCTTCAATATTTCTTCATTCTTTAAAGCAATATCGATATCAGATAACAAATATCAAACAGATGATTAGAAAAAAATAATTCGAAAAAATTTCAAAATAATTTAAATAAAAAAAAAAAAGAAAAGAAAAAAAGGAAATTTTGATTCCTCTTGGTCCCCATAGTATTAAAGATAAAATCTTTGGATACGTTCGATCACTACAAATATATTAATGTTTATGAATTTATAAATTAATCGATTCGCAGTCTCGATTGCTTTCAATTAATGGCAGATGTGTGTTACAGTCTTTTTAAAAAACTTTTTAAAAAATTTCCTCTTCCTCGGATATATTTCTCACACCACGGATAAATAAGAAACAAACGATAAATAATCCTATAAAACTAGAAAGTTACCGTCGCGTTAACAATCGATGAATTTAAAAACGACGAAAATTTATTCGAAGAATTTTTCACCATTTATTCTATACATAAGATATACGCTACATTTCTAAATTTCTAAACACACCGCATAAACGATATCATCATCAACGATTTTTCATACAAATACAAAAATTCAACGATACTTAAATCAATTTCTCTCTCTAAGCTCTTTTCCTATAATTCCTTATCGTTTCTCATCGCCTTTCTCTCATTGGGACGGTTCGTTTTAAAAAAGAAAATCACCATATTTGTCTCGCATTAGATTCGAGATCGAAACTGGCAGTCAATTAGCTGATCAATCTTAATCGATCTTAATCGAAGATTAATCGAGATTAATTCAAGTTTGTTCGATTTTTGTTCGTTTCTTCTCTCACCTTTGATTCATTTTCAATTTCATTTCGAATTTTCGTCGTATCCTCGACGAAAATAATGGGAAGAAAAATTGGATAAAAAAAGACATATATATATATATGTGTATGCGCGATGAAACGAATTACGAAACGGAAACGATGTCACTCAGTCGTTATTTCATTGGAACATCATTCACTTTTTCTCCTTTACACGGATCGGGGCGGAATTACATCCGTGAAAGTTTGACGAGTTATTAAAAAAAACCGAAATTCGATAAACTTGTCGATCGAGCTCCCTCGAGTTCCCTTCGAGACTGGTCGTTTTTTCCTTTTTCCTTTTTTCTCTCCTCCTTTTTCCCCTGATGAAGTTTGAACGATGAAAGCATCTCTCGGTTGCCGAGGTATCTCATTAAAAAGCGAGTCGATTTGTTTAATCACCGGCTATGTCGTGGTCCTCCTCGGTTTCCGCTTCCTCCTCCTCTTCCTCCTCCTCCTCCTCGCTTTCTACGCTTTGCACCAGCCTCGCGTATCTGCGCATGAAATAACATATATATCGCACGTTTTCATACACTTGATCTTCTTTTTTTTGCTCGATTTCGTTTGTCGAACTGAATCACTTTTTAACTTTTTGTTTTCGTGAAACTTTCGGTAAAATATTAATTCTCGCTTGGGATTATTTTCCGGCTCGTTTCGTGCCAGGCAATTTTAAAAGCGCGATCGATAAAAAAGAATCATTTACCATAGGCAATTTAAATAGATTAAATCATCAAGTTAATCGCGTTAAAATGGATTAACACGCGGCATGATGAAAGCAACGATTAATCGATTAAAAAAAGTACTTCATAATATTCGTATCACATCTCGTAACGAAATCCAATCAATTTTCGCCTGAATCGATTTCGAATACTTTATCGTCTTTTTTTAAACGGATTTTCTTTCTAAACCAAACAGTTAAAATTACGTCAAGTGTCCAAGTGTCCACAATCTAAGATCATTCAATTGGTAATTTTGATCGAACATGATCACATGATTTTTTTCATACATTTTTATGGAATCGTGGAAAATTTATTACCTCGATCTAACGATGTATGAAAGAACGTGTAGAGGAAACGATTGATATGCGACGGTGTAGTTAAATTCTCGATAAGAAAAAAAAAAGTAAAAAGTGAGGACAAAAATTCGACGAAAAGGGAGGATATGAAAACGAATGGGTATACCTGACGGTATATCAGACGGGGGTAGTTTTTCTCAATGTGTCGAAGGTCCATTCACCACCTCTGATCGGTGGTGGGGGTGGCAAAGGCTCGTCAAGATCGAAAGTCACGAACTCGTGTTGCACACTAGGACTGTATTCCTCTTCTTCTTCTTGAAGGACATCGGCTGTCGTGCTGACCTATGAAATTAATTTTTTCCCATCTTAATTTAGTTTAATTCTCTAAACGTATTAGCGAGAATGAGAAATTGGAATGGAAAATTCGATTGGGAAATTTAATATTTAATTGTAATCACGGTTACTTCTTCTTTTTCCCTTCCCCTCTTTCTCTTCTTTCCTTCTTTTTTTTATAAATTGAAAGTACTGTTTCGTTGCATTTTTGCGAAAAATTGTTAAATTGTTCAATAATTTAAATTACAAATTTCTATCCTTTTTTGATATTGTGAAAAAATATATGTTTTTCGTGATGTTTGTTGAAATTGTTTGAAAATTTTTTAAGAGATAATAAGAAGATTGTGGGTTTGAGATTGATTGAAAAAAGAGAAACGCTAAAGAATATTGACACGATTATTTTAAAAGATATAAAAATAGTATGATTATATATATATATTTTTTGTGATATAACTATTTTAAAAGAATATAAAATAAATACATTCGAACGAAATTTTATTAGTCAATCCACGAATGTTTAAAATAGTTTAACATATAATCTCGTATATTTGTGATCCAATTTTTTTATCTTTAAGATAAAAAACAGAGAAAAATTTGCACCACAGACACGAGACATCGATGTAACCATTATTAATTTCAAAATATATCTAAAATTGGCAAATTCTCAATCCATTTTTTTATTTCACCAAAAACCAAAATCATCAATTCATGTTGATTCACTGCATGCATTTGATATCATTTCAACGGGATTAAAGTTTACTTTGAAGATATAAACATTATCCTCTTTCATTAATTATAAAAAGAAATTTGGATGGAAAACATCCGATGTTTTATTTGAGGAAAAAAGAATTGTTTTACCGTCTGCGTGGTAAGATCCCTAGGAAATTGTCTTGAATAATCGTGGTAATCCAAATTGGGCGGTGGTGGTAAAAATTCGTCGAAATCCACGTGGTCCACCGAATCCCTTCCGAAGAAGTATCTTTTCTGATGCCTTTCGCAGAGGAAACCACTGTGGCCCAAGATCGCGTGATGATTCGCATGATGCACGTGGTGATTGTCTAAATGATACACTCCCTGAAAATAAATTTGATAAAAAGGGAAACGAATTCTTTGCGCCAACGCATTACACGATATTTATAATTTAATGAAACCAGGTCGAGGAAAGAAGATTAGAAAAAAATGAAGGAGAAAATTATATCACACACACATATATATATACACGTATAAATTCTGTGCATAAAATTATTCGTTTAATACCAAGAGACGTTAAGGTTGATCGCTTCAGCACGGTATTAAGGTCAAACGCATAAAAAGATACGTTAAACCCCGATCTGCATAATTGTCTCATAGTTGGTTCGAAAAGAAAAGAAAATTCGAACCACTTCCTTACTATTCCGTCCAACGTATTCTCTTATTCTTCTCGTATTTTCCAATTTAACAATTTAATCAAAGAAAAATCTGATTGATTATTTCGACAAATAGTAATTTAAAAACGATAATATTCGTAATAGATTTAAATATAGAGAAAAATAAATAAAACAGGGAGAAAGAAAGAAAGGGAAAAGAATCTCTGAAATTTCCGTCCAGAAATAGATATTTGAGATATCTGACTTTGAATGCAAATCAGATAATGAATCGAGGAGAAGCGGGATTATTTAAAATTCACGAGAAAGAAAAGATAAAACGATACGTCTACGGTACAATAGTGTGCACAGTACGTACGTCGAGTCTGTAAGGGACAAGGTTGATGGTCTGTTAGGGCAGTATATGGCTGACCTATTCCACTTGCACCGGTATGGAAGGCATTGCGCTTCTACCGACACGAGAGGATGAATCAAGCTCGACGTTAACAGAGGCTACATGGAACATAGTAGGTTACGAATTGTTCTTTTCCTCTTTCTCTCCATCGAGACTTCTTTCCTCGTTGCTTTGTTTTTTGACACCCCGTCCGCGTTTACCTTGTTCTCTCGTCCCTCATTTATTTTATTATCTTTCTTATAATCAAATTTTTCTTCTTCTTCTTGGAAATAAAGGAAAAATGTTTCAATTATTCATGGTGGAAAACGTATTCCAATATTTTTATATTTGTCAAGAAAAGAAAAATAAAAAGAAGTTTGATTAAAGTTCTTATTTTGTTTATACGCAACAATAAGTGAGAAACAGATTTTATTTCACTCGATTAAAATGAAGTTGAACTTTCTTCCTTTTCTTGCGAATTATATTTTAATATTTGGATCTTGAATATACGAAATGTGGAAAACTTTTAAATTATCGAATAATTTTTTTATTACAAAGAGCACGAATATCTTATTCTATTTGATATAAAATCATAAATTATTTTCAAAGAGATTTAAGTAAATCAATTTATATATCTTAATTACAATTATTCTATAACAGATACCATTTCGTGTGGGAACGTTAGTATAGTTTTTTACGATGAGAAATATTACGTATTATCTATCAATCGTTCAATTATCTATCATGTTATTCACACATTAAAATTTATGCAATTGACAAAAATTAACGATCGACGAATAATTCATGAGAATATCAATGCAAAAAGTTCTCCGATGGAAAAAAAGAATCCGAGAATCGAAGTAAATTTCTTCGAACGTTACAATTAATATCTCTATATAATACTCGTCGATGTAAAAAAAAAAAGAAAATTTTATCATAATACTTATAAAAACATTTCTTATTTCTTCCTTCAAATTTGTAATAAAATGTAACATACAAAATTCACTAAATACTTAATAATATCAACAACCATCAAATTTTATTCAATTTCTTCATTCGATCTTTTATCCGAATAATTCCTCAAACCTGTATTCACGTCTTGAAAAGACGTTAAATTTCCACCCCTTCCTCCTCTCGTCTCTATTGTTTTTCTCGCCATTTGTTTCCATTCTTCAATTCGATTTAACGCGAACGTCCACGTATTCATAGCTCCTCCTTCCCTCTCCTGCCCGCGTGGAAAAATTTGAAAGGCAGAAGTTTGAAAAGGGGATAGAAGAGGGAGTGATGCCGATTCACAAGAGTGTCATTTGTTGTGTCGAAGCGCGACGGCAATGCTTGAGATGAGATCTATCTGTGAGCACTTGGAGGGCAAGCAGAGACCAACACACTTGCTCCCTCTGCCTCGTTCCTTTTTCGCCCGGTGTCTATTTTCCAGTTAAATGTAATTCAAGCTCGATAGCCGAACGGATCGGTTAATTCGATTAAAGTTTCAGGAAAGGGAGGAGGGGGAGGGTTGTTTGAAAGAAAGATATCGAGGGGAATCGCGACAAATCGAGTCGAGGCAGGCAGAGATCGCGAGGAAAGGTTAAGTTATCGTCGATATATATATATATATATCCTGGATCTATATCACATTCTGAGGTTTATAATCGCGTCAACGCACCCTTGTCGGTACTCATAATATTGTTCCAAAGCGGTACAACGTTCGTTAAATTTAAATTAAACTCATCCCCAAGTAATTCGCGCGAGCTCCCCCTCCTCCACGTTAAAATTTTACACGAGCAGTCGTTAAATTGTGTGCAGATGGGGGTTTATCCTGTACATTTCGCGCTCTATTGTACCCGCGTTATAGTTATTAAACGAGTAATTTAACTTGGGAAACGAATGTTTCGCACCATGTGAAAGCTGATTTGTGAATTAAACGGTTGTTAATTGTCGAGCTGTTTTGAGAAAAAGTAACTAGTGACATCTAAGGGGCAAAAATGACGTTACGTTTTGTAACCGCAAGAGGTTATGCCGCATTGCGCGTATATATCCATCTAAAGTTTTGTTTTATCCTTTGGCCAAGGGGGAGTTTGTAGCTGAATTTTTTAAACGAATAATTTATCTTCCTTAAAAAGTTTTCAACAAGAATCTCTAGAGCGTACGCGCGAATCGAGGGAAGCGTGCACAGATTGGGAGTAATCAAAAAATAAGAGCGCGAATTTTATAGGTTAGATTTTTCGAAGTCACTGAAAATAATCTTTTGTGTAATTCTGAGCTTCCCTCTTAATCGATTAACGTTATTTCTCGTAAAACAAAAGTTTAAAAGTTCTAATTCAAACGCAACGAGTACAATTCTCACCAAAATCGCGCCGATATTCTGATATTCTGCCAAAGCGGGACTAATAGTTCCGATCTGCGTAACGAAAAACTTTTTAAGCGGATGTTAATTCGATCCAAACTCCCGAACGTGGTCGTATAAAAGAAGCTAATACTACCAACCCCGTAATTTTTTCGCCTCGAGTCTCTCCGTACCAATTCCTTCTGGTGCCAAGAGATATACAAGAAGATGGCGTAAGTGCCAGCGACCTCGGTCGTGATGAAGCCACTCACGTACAGCAAAAATGAGAATCCGTACCTGTAGGTGAAGGGTGGCCCCTGAAATCGCAAGATTGCGACCAAGATATTCATTCACACGGGCCGTGTAACAGATGAGAAGTAATTTTAGGATACCGAAAGAAATATGAAACCGAGAATTTCATCAGCCTATGTAATATTCACATAGAATTAGACGACACGCGAATTAAAATTCATCTACTGGAAAATGATCATGGTACGTAGGAAGGGTTTAAAACGAGATTCGAGTGTTTTCTTTTTTTTTTTTTTGCAAAATTTTAAAAATATTGAAATTTTAACCGAATTTCGAGATTAAATAAATATCGTGGAAATGTTTATTTGAAAAGATAAATATAAAACATTTCTTTTTTTATTTTCTTTCTTTTTGTATTAATTGAAAATCGTATATAGGACTGACCTGAAACGACGATCTTGGTCTAAGCTTACTACCAACCTCGGCTTTGAATACAGATATGTACATCACCATTCCCACCAGCATTAACAAACCTGAAAGAGAAACTGATTTAATATCTTGAAACGTTATCTCTTGCGCCACCAATTCTCGTGACAATTTCACAAAGTATGGAAATCTCTCATCGTAACGCGATTATTTGATGACTTTGATCTTTGATTTCTTCAGAATGTGGACGTGAAATAATTAATTCTACCGATTGAGAAAAAACGGAACGTAAATAAATGATGATATTTCACGCGTTTTCAAATTTGAAAAACCCCCCATTTTTTCTCTTAAGGAACAATTTTTATTTATAACCTTAACGGGACAACATATACGTCACGGATTCTCTCTTCTCTATTCATAACCCCCCCCCTTTTTTTTTTAGAAAGGCAGAGCGAGCAAAGTATCCTGGTGCAATATAAGCTTGGTATACTTTATTACTCACCGGAAACTATGAAGACCACGCCAGCGACAAAGACGCAAAGTCTGTGTCTCGGGTGAGTAACGTGAGCTGTGAAGTAACAAACTTCGGCTACCACCAGCAGCGATGTTGCAGCGAAGAAGAACATTGCCGACTTGGTAACTGCATCTACGTAAAAAATATGAGTATGAAAGGTTGGACGAATGGGGAAAGTTCCGAAATTTTTCTTTTTCCTTCTTTTTTTTTTTTTCGGAATTACGTCATTACCTATGTGAAAATGTGAAAATACCGGTGAAAGAGATTTGAGACGAGAATATTTTTCACGTTTTTTTTTTTTTTTTTTATACTTTTCAGTTCGGGGAACGAAGAATTTTCGAACGAAATTGAAGCTTATTCGAATAGATTCAGATTTTTATTCCAAGAAAAAAATAATTTGTAAAGTAATATTTGTGATAGTTATCAGGAATCTTTATGTAATTTTTATTATGTTTTCAATGAATTGAGAAAAAAAGTGTAAAAGTATTCAGATTGAATTTATCTTTAATTTAATATTTATGAAAACTCATTCAAAAAATATAGGAAAGAATGCCATTTAATTTACTTTTTGTTTTATCCTGATATCTTAACCGGTTGCCGAGATATAAGGATTTGAAAGTAGTATTTAATAAGACACTGCAAAGATTATGAATGGGCACGTAGTGACCTACATTTTTTCCTGGAAATGCGTACTCTGTCCAAGAATTAGATCTGATAGGTCAATGAGACGAAGCGCAAGGATGAAGACGATGAACGATTTCTTTTAAATTTCTTTACACGACGATATTTCGGGAACCAGAAGTCGTATCGAAATGAACAAAAAAGTGTTTTAAAGGGCAAAATCCCATCTTTTTAATGGCTTTTCGTTCGTTGACTAAAATTCATTGTCTTCGAAGCTGTAGCGGTTAAAACTTTTCCTAATTTTAACAGAGTTTAATCGGGTCGGGATAAACGATTAAAAATTATCTTTTCTTTACACGACGATATCTCAGGAACCGGAAGTCGTATCGGAATAAATGAAAACGCCTTTTAAAGGGCAAGGTACCGCCCTTCCAACGATCTTTCATTCGTCGATTAAGAACAATTATTCTCGGAGTTATAGTGATTTAAATTTTTCCTAATTTTAATAGAATTTAATAATAATAATTTAATAGATTTATCAATAAAGATACGTTTATTTCTAGAAAGAATATATTTCTCGACGACGATCTTTCTAATGATTTTAAACATCCTTTGATTCCAAGCACTATAAAAAGAATTTTTTGTCCAATTTCACGGTTATTAAACGATCCTTCACCCCGACGAACGTTGTAAAAGAAAAAGGAAGGGGACAAAAATGGGAGGGAAAAATCTGGATGGACAAATTGTCAGATCCAGTTTATCACGGATGGCACGTTCCCCCCGTGTGAAAGCGTTTCCCCGCCGAATATTTTACCAAGCCCCGTCACGCTCCAATTCAGTGTCAGACAGAGGACACCTAATCAACCCTCCCCCTCCCCTTTTCAAAGGCACACGTCCCACCAATATCATTTGTCTCATGACGCTCGTTCTACTCACATGGTATAGCCATCGTCGAGTCGCTCGGATCAGGGCTGTACTCCTCGTTTGGAAAATAGTCGATCCTCGAGCACTCGTATTCCATACGGGAGCCTGAAAAAAAAAGAAAGAAAGAAAGAAAAAAAAAGAAAAGAGGAAAGAAAAAAACGGAAGAAAGTGAGTCGCAGGTTGCGCGTTTGTTTCTGTGTGGGCGGGTTTGATGGAGGGGGAGGGGGAAATTGTTCGATGGCAAGGTAAATTCGCTCTCCGTTTTTAGTTACGCGTTCAACGTTCCATGTCCGGTGTGCACACTGTTCCGGGTTCCAGCTTTATAGCTCTCGTATTTTATGTTTCATTGTCGCGAGAACACAGGTGGTCGTTAGTAATGTTACATTGCGTTGTTGCTTTTTCTTTCTTCCTTTTTTTCTCCTTCTTTCTCTTTTTTTCTATCGCATGCTGTTGGAAAACGCGCGAATTAGACTTAGACGTGATTTCTGCGCGAAATCTCGGGGATCGAGGGGATTCGCATTCTTTTATTACAAGCTTTTCGATATTTCGTTGTCGTTGCATCCACCGATCAGACCGATTTTCTGTTATTGTTGTATGTCGTGTAAAATCGTGTAACGTGTGAATTAGATAATTCATAGGTCGAAGGAAGGAAGGAAAATAGAAATTCGTTTTCAAAACTTTACTTTGAGCGTTTTATATAATTTCGAGTTTGTGTATTCAGATAGATCTACTTGCGATGAAGAATAATATCAATTGATGAATTTGATGATATATTTCCAGTTAATTCTCCAATAGTAAGTAATACAATAAAATCTAAAGATCGTAAAACTGAGATATTTAATTTTAATTTAGCTTCATGATAAGTTGCTGTTGAAACAGCAATAATTAATTGTTGCTGAACTGAAATAAGCTCGTGTATCAACATCTAATCCAACGGTAAATATATGGTGACAATTTAGACAATAAATCCTAAGAATTCAATTTTTAATATTGCATAAATTATTCCTAAATTTCCAAAAATTTCTTTTTTTTCCTCTTTCATTTGTAACAATATGAGAAATTAATCCAAATCCAGGTAAAATTAAAGTATAAACTTCTGGACGACCAAAAAATCGAAATAAATGTTGATATAAAATTGGATCTCCACCTCTCTCATTGGGTGAAAAAATGATATATCGTATTAAAATTACGATAAAATAATAATGTAATGGTTGCTTTTAATGATACAATTAATAAAATTGCTGTAATAAATAATTGCAATCTGTGACAATGGTCGCAATCTCTCGTA
Source organism: Apis cerana (assembly GCF_029169275.1). Lineage (NCBI taxonomy): Eukaryota > Metazoa > Arthropoda > Insecta > Hymenoptera > Apidae > Apis > Apis cerana. Next base: position 6,069,847 of record NC_083865.1, on the reverse strand, counting down.
AATTGTTATGCGCGAGATTTGTTTGTGATTCTCGATACGTTAGTGGCAATATTTTGCTCTAGATTGATATGATACGATATAATAACACGATATTGTTATTATTTCCCAGCGTTTGTTATCACGTGTTATTTTAAATCGTTTCCATTTTGCTATTGCCGGCCGGTTTTATTTTATTTCATTTATATCTGTTTTTACGGAGAACAATAACGGGTAATATCTTTATCCCGTGTATGAAATGATTTACGCGGGAAACGTGATCTTTTTGAATAGACGTTCATTAAAACTTTCACTGGATGAGATATTATTTCTACCGTAATTAAACCAACTAAATCCAATTGGATGAATACCGTAATTCGACGATGGATCGATGGTGTTCAATCATTTTCTCTCAACCTGTTTTCATTCATATATTATTATTCTCAAAGTTGAATCCGTATAAAGATCGTATCTCATTTTTCTCCTTTAGAAAGAAAATAAAAATAAAATTCAAATAAATTAGAGATTTTCATTAGTTATTGTATAAAATTCTTTTCTCGAAAATCTATAACCGAGCAAAATTGCCATTAATATTTATAACGTTAATTTCAAATTGATAAAAATTAAGAAAAAGGAAAGAAAAAAAATTATAATCCTCGCGATATACATTAAAACATTATTAGATTATTGAAAAATGAAATGATGGCTTTTACAAATATTTAAAACCATAAAAAAAATAAACAAGGGAATTATTAATAACAAATCTATCAAAAATTAATCGTAATTAATTTTAACCTTACGTATATCCAAATGGACGATGAACGTATCGAATGTTTCGTGTCAAATTTTGATTAATATTATTTTCAATAAAGCTGTAAACATCGATAGCCTTATTAAAAATTCACCCAATTTAACGTATGCAACAACCTGATAAAATAAACAAATTTTAATCCTGTCTATTAACATACATTTTAATTAAAACGTGTTCACGAACGATGCAATTTATTTATGAATATATCGTATTTATTTATTTGTTTACACATGGATCATCGTCGAAAGAAAAAAAAAAAGAAAAAAAAAATAAAAAGAAGAGAAATTAGAAAGAGGAAAAGGTACGAGGAACTTAATTATCTCTTGGATCGTCTAACTACGTGAAAATAGAAAGATTCAAAGGAGGATTCGCGCAAGAAGAGAAGTTGGACGAATTCAAAGTCAAAGGAGGAAGCGGCGCATGAATGTAATTTATATGCCATGGGCTGGTAAATCACCCCTCCCTCCTCACCTCCCCTTTTTCTTCCCCACTTCAAGCATATTTTTCGCCCTCCCCCGCTTCCTCCCCGAGATTTAATTGAAACGAAGGTGGTAAAGAATGGTGACCCGTGACCTGTGAACGACCGAGTTCGAACACGATTCGGTGTTATTAGACCACCGTTCGTCATAATGCTTCTCTTTTACACGATATGATTTAACGCGAGATCGATACCATCTCGCTCTTTCCCTTTTCTTTGATGATGAAACGAGATCTTCCATCTTCTTGCAATTGCGAAAAACGCGAGACACGTGTTTCCGTTTTAATATCGCGATATAATTGGAAAGACGTGAAATCGAGGGACGTTTTTTTTCTTTTTTTGGAATTTTTCGATCAAATCGAATTTCGATGATAATTTATGTCGAGAAAAAATTTTTTCGAACCGTGAGAATTTTTATTATCGTTTCATTCAAAATCTTTCGCGAAAGACTTCCCCTTAAATTTTTGTTTTCAAAATTCGAAAGCTTTTTCACGTAACTTTGTTTAAATTTGATTTTTAGATTTGTTGGCGGATTTTGAAACGAACGGATCGATGGGTTTTAAACTATTTTCTCTTGGGAAATTAAGGGAATCGAATTTGTTGTTGTTAAATTTTTGTGGCGAGTGTGTAATTTCATTAACAATTTCTAGATTTCGAAGGTTTTAAAATATCGATTGGATAAAGGTTTTTGAAATATTTTTTTTTTTCACAGTCGGATTAAAATTGTTGAAGAAATTTGGAAAATTGGTAAATTTTGCGTTGAATGGTGGATTGTTATTACACGTATTTCGTGGGAATTGTCGTCGTAAAAATGGAGGAATGGCGGTAGAATCGTAAAACGTCAAAATCTGTGTCAACATCCATCCCGTGAAATCGAAATAATAAAACATAAAATCAAACGGTTTGTACGAATTTAATCTATCAAACGTTTCATTAACTAAAAGATATTAATTAAAACTTTGGGAAATAGCATCATAACAGGTTCAAGTTTGAATGAAATATATAATAGATTAAATAGATAGAAATTTAATGGAACGGAAAATAAAACTCGTTAATAATCGATTACCAAATATTTTCAAAATTTCATTAAAAACGGAAGATTGAAATTTTGTTTCCAACGGAAATATATTAGAAAGATTCTTTCGAACTTCGTGAAATTGTAGAATTTAAAAAAAGAATAGTCAGACGAAAAATTGTCGAGCAAATATTTATTGCCATCGTGATTAAATTTTAAATCACAAAATAAACGTAACGTCTCTAAAAAAAAAAAAAAAAGAAACGTTTTTTCTATTTACGCAACTTCTTCACTTTCCAATGAACAGAATCAACAATTTCTATTCCTAAAAACAAAATACAAATTAAACACAATTTGCAGCGCGTCTATTTGCGCAAATTACATTTCTCTTGCTCAAAAAAAAAATCACCTCTTAATCAACCAAAAAGCAAAGATAAAAGAAAAAAAAAAAAGAAAAAAAGAAGTCGCGTTTTAAATAAAAAAAAAATTCTTTAATCGCCGCGCAAACAGGATAAATAACTCCTTAACTCGGAAGTGGAAGCAAATTACGGGTTAACCGCCAACTAAATAAATTACGTTATGCAAATGATCAAACATTCCATTCGTCGAAACTCAGCTTGGAAACAGGTGGTGAAAACGCGGCCGTGTTTCCATTTCGTATTTACTTTCGATGCTAGTTATCATTAAACCGAAACTATTACGCGCTTATCCATCCCCTCCCTTCCCACACGCATGGGAAAGAGTGGGGAGGAGTTATCCACCGAGTAGGAGGACGGGATCGCGCTTATCGACCGGAAATTGTAAATTCGATTTCGGTGTTTAGAAACGAACGGTTAAATGGCGGAATCCAAGCGGAATCAAAGCGTTTCTGAAAATCATCGGGAACGGGGCGCAAAAGGCCTTTGAGGCCTTTTACGAGTTGCGCGATGGGTTTGTGCGGATGATGGTGTTAGTTGGTGAACGGTTGGGGGAGGGGGATTGGCCTGGTAGGCGTGGAACAGTCATTTCCGGTTCGTGCCGGAAGTTAGCCGTATTGCCTCCCTTCGACAGTCGAGAATCGATATTCCAGGTACGTTCCCGGCTTGCCCACTGACACAGCAACCGTGTTACGGGGAATAATAACTCGCCTGCTGTTAATGTACAATCCATGGATCGGCCACGGGTATATTTTGGCTCGTTTATGCGTGAACCGGAAACGCGCGGTTCTTTGTCGATTCCTTGGTTTCGATTTGCCTCGCCAACCGATTATTCCTATATTCGGTTGTTACTAGCGCGACGAGAGTGGGGATTTTTAGAGAGAGAATTTTGGAAAGGTGGCTAGTTTGAATTGTAGAATTTTCAAATATTCGAATTTTTATTTATACTTGGTATATTTATAACGTGGAAAATATCGAAGAGTTTGGAAAATGTATATCTTTCCGCTTGGTAATAATATTTAAATGTTGTGCAATAAAAAATAATCGTGTGAAAATACTGCTTTTAATAGCTCTATGTGATTTTTAACGCATAATTTAATTCAAAAATTAAAAAATTTTTAACAAAGGGCGAAGCGTAATAATTTTACGTTTTAGTAATTTCGCTTTTTCCCTAGATGGGGCATCTTGAGAGATACGCGTAACTATCCTGTTGAAAATCCTTTTTTTTGCGATGGAAAACATATTTTTGAGTAGACAGTTCGTGGAGTAGTGGAGCGGAAAATAGAACACGTGCTGTTCTCTGATTTACCGAGGTAATTTTGGGAAAATATTCCAAAAGTAATAAGAAGTTTTGATAATGAAGAGTTGTTCGAGAATTCTATTTTTCCAGCTGAGGGAATTTCTCTTCATATTATGTAATTACCTCTGGTGGAATAGGGAATTTATTCGAGGAATTCGACTATTTGTAATTAAATTTTGATCGTATTAATCATTAATATGGAGGAAATTGTTATTAAAGATAATACGAATCGTTTGTTAAAAATTAAAGGAATATTTCCGAGAAATAATCATATTTAGATATTACAGATAAATTTTCATTTCAAAAATTTCTTGAATTAAATTTACGCAATGTAATAGGATTAATTTAAATTTTCTCTGTCCAATTGTGACAATAATCACTCGTTATTACCATATCATACGCGTCTGCCAAGGAAAGATGAAATAACGTAATTTCAGCCAGGTAGAAATTCTAAAAATTCGAGGAAATTATTTTATAATATCAAAAGTAAAAATTACTTTGATGTTCAAACAAAAGTTTCATTCCAACAATTTTTCGTTCATTTTCATTACTTTTCTTTCGATATATATATATATACCTCTGACAAAAATTATCACGAAGAAACTATTGAATCGAAAATATCCCAAAAATTCCAATAAATAATGCAACTAATTTTTCAAAAAAACCTATTATCATCGAAACAACCTAACCTTCTGAAACGAAAAATTATCCAAATAAATACGAACGATTAAGAAGAAAAAAAGATGATCGTTGAAAGAACGAATCGATGAATAAAACAGATCTGCAAGAGAGAGGTTTTTCGAAAATTCGATCGCGAAACTGATGCGTGTCGAATCACCGATATGTCCAATAGGAGGGCGCGCGCATAAAATACGAACCGCGACTTTCCAACCCCGTGACAAATGCCCCCGGGTATTTAATAGAGTAATCGTGGCATGCTGGTGTCTTCGTAACGTGTCCAGCGTAGCCCGACCCGTTTGTTCCAATTAGCCGCACTGATGTTAAATAATGTCACGCCGGGGAGACCGGTCGCTCCCTCGCGTTCTACTCCCATCGCAGTTGTAAATTGGATGATCCTATTTCGTTGTAAACTTCATCTCCGACCTCCGTGGTTGGAGGTCTCGTGTGGCTCACTACGCGGATCCTCGTTTCCTTCTTTAAACGGCCATTGGAAAATCGCGAGTAGCCAACTGGAGATAAAAAAAAAAGAAAAGAAAAGAAAAGAAAAGAAAGGAAGTAAGTTCGTTCTTTTTCATCCCTCTCTCTTCACCCCCATCGATTCGAGAATTTTCTTAATTAAAATGCTCGACCATATGCCTCCCCGATTTTCTAGGGACTTTTCTTTTTCATTCTATTATCGAATGTTTTAAATCGTGTGTTGAAAAGAAGTTGGAACTTGTATATGTTGGATGTCGTTGTATTTTAAAAATGGGCGATATTCAACGATTTCAGACGTTGGGAGGTTATTGGATGTTAATTTGAAGCTTGGAGGTGGTGAAATTGTGGCGAAACAAACTCATCCATCAGAGGATCGTGGCTCTTATAATTAATCATCTTCAATCTTTGCGGGTTGAATGATCTGATTGGTGTCGCCAACTAATCCTATCTATCATAGTTTCGAGTTATTATATAAAGATCTTGATTTTGAATCGGTGATATGTACAATTGATTGTTGGAAAAATCGAATCTTTTCGTTACGTTTTATCATTGAGTGATATAGTTATTTAGAAATAAATTGTTTGTAAAAATAAATAATAACGATTTGTATTTCTCTTGTATGTAAACAAATTAATAATTAATAATTGAAAGTGTAATACTGGATGGTAGAAGCACGAAAGTATTTTAATATCGGATACCTGAAAAGTTTGATCGGTTTAACAAGGAGGTTTAATGATAAACGGGCTGGCAACTCATTTAAGTACATGGAAACAAAAAGACTTGGCTGACTTTCGCAACAAGTTGCAAAATTGTGTACCGAAGCGTAACGAAGATTCTAAGATTAACAGAATTTACGGGATGAGATGCATTATAAATCCTCTCTACAGGTTTCTGAAGAAAAGCTCGGTTTCCTCACAGTATTAAGCATAGCGTAAAAGCATCAAAAGCGCATTAATGTTTCGTTCAATCTCAATGATAATCTTGGGGTGTTTGCACGAGTAATTTTTGTTTATTTATATTAAAAAAAAAAGAAAAAAATAAATAAAGTAAAATAAACGAATAAGATCAAAAAGAAACTAAGAAAAAAGAAACTAGAAACTACGTATTTTTCAATTTTAAATCTTAAAAAGAAAAAAAAATTGCATTACATTTGTGGACCTTTTAAAAAAATATCCAATCATATAACAAAATATTCTTCTTTCTACAATGTTCGAAAAATCCCTTAAAATACAATGAATAAAAGCAGAAATCGTTACGATGACTCGAAATGAAAAAAAAGAGAAAAACAAACAGCCATCATCTCTTGAAACTGAAAGAGCGGATGGAAACAGCATAGGCGTATGAAACACGTATGAAAATAAAAAAATACCCAACCGTATGACAAAATACTCTCTACAATCCTTAAATAATCCTTCGAAATAGACGATTCAAATCGGAGGAAAAAAAAAAAAAAAAGAAAAACAAAAAAGAGAAAGCAGCAATGCTCGATACGATCAAATGATAAAACAAAGAAAACCGATCAAAATATTCCTATTCGATTCGAAACGAAAGAAAAAAATCTTTTCGTAAATCTTTCCAAATCTAAAGAAGAAGAAAAAGAAAACGAAACAGATAACAATCATCGATAATTCTCCTCCGTCGATAAATCGGTCACGTTTTACATACAATTTTCCTTTCTTCGTCCCTTGGCCCTCGTCCCACACCCTCAAAAATTCTCCTCGACCGAGATAAGTTATCCGGTGATTGGACGAAGCTCCACCATTGGTAGTTCCATTTCTTTTGCTCCTCTTTTCCCTCCTATTTTTTTTTTTTCCTCCCTTATCTGCAGGCGTAGCCAGAGGGCATCGTTCCTGGAATAGTCCGTGGAATCGCCTCGAGACCGAGCGATGGCGGCGGCAGAAGGAGAAGGCGGTTTCCGGTGCCCTCGGTAATGAGTCATTTCCGACCCACTGTACTCCTCGTCTCCTTCAAACCACCTCGCCCATCCCCTGTACCGTCATTCCTATCGAGAGAGGAGGGAGGGAGGCTGGACCGGAATCACAGAACGCTTCGCGAATATTACCAGTTAAATGCTTTCTCCAGGAGAGTAGAGGAATTCTCGAGGCCGGGTGGATAAAGAACTGGGATGGATAAGAAGTGTTTGCGGTTGGAAGTGATTGATCTTTGTTTCGTGTCGATGGGGGATGAAATTGAAAGGAAATTCTCGTGCCACGATTGTTGAACAGGAATGAATCGATGATTGGTTGGAAATGTGTGTTTGTAAAATTTTTCCAACGATCGGTGTGAATTTTCTTAATTAAAGTGTAATTTTAATCTTGGAGCAGCGTGGGTTGAAAGTAGTATCAGTAATTTTAATTCTTCGACCAAGTGATACGTATCGTTTCTTATGCATGAGAATTATAAATCAGTTCATCCTCTGTTAAGTTTCGTGGTTGTACACGTACACCATACCCCCTTAACAGCATTGCCGGACACGTAGGTCTACGTGCTTGAACCTTTGAATATTAATGCCTAGATAGACTCGTGATACCAGCCGGATATTCCTGTATTACGATTTCGACCCTTACTCCAATATACTAATCCCCTTTGTTGGCCAATTAATTCGATATGATCGATATTCGCTCTGTGAATATGATTTCTTGGTTAAAAAAAAAAAGAAATACTTCACGAGAGATTTTTCCTTTCATCGAATGCTTTTTCTTTTTTTTTTTTTAGTAAACAGTGGTTATAAACTATCTCTCTCGTAACTGTATCCGATATATCCCAAAATTTGATGAATATTTGATAATCTTATTAATAACAATTATAATCCCTTAACATCGATGCATTTTAAGAAGCCGTCACCGTTTGTTATTTGAATTTCTACTGAAAAATATTTGCAAAGAAATTCCACGTAGAAAAAATTAGCCGATTTTTGCAGTTAAATCTGTCATAGTTGTTGTTGCCGCAACAATAAGCACGTAGATAAAAAATATTTCGTAAGATCTTAACAATCTCGTTAAGCGTAGTCAAATATCAGAAGGGTTCAGGGGAATGGAAGTATTCAGAGATACCTTTGGCAACTGATTGCAAGCTTTTCAAGATCTCTCCCCTCCCCTCCCTGTTGCGAGGGAGCTTTTCCTCTCTTAGGAAGGAAGACAACGGAACGGCATTTAACTCATAATACCTGCAAAACGTTTTGCTTTTGCCATTTCCACTTTTCCTATCTCGCAACGAAACGAGACAGAACTAGACGTATACTTTACGCTCTACTACTGGAACAATGAAACGCTATTCCTTATCTCAGCTGATAAGTAGAATTTATTTTAATCTTATTACCGTTACAATTTTCTATCTCTCGTTATCTTGTTGTAACCCTTTTCGCTTATTTTCTTTTTAAATTATTTCATGCTTCACATGCGTTTGAATTTCGAAAAGATTGGCGCTCTGAATTTGTCGAGATTTTCTTCTTGCGTTTACTTGAAAATTGAATATCAATTTTCGATACTATTAATTCTATTAAAAATAAAAAAAAAATAATCTCAAGGAGTACAGTTTGATACGTGTAAAAACACAAAAAGGAGTCAGATCAGTATCGAAATACGTGTTCCATGGAATTCAAGAATATGTATATATATAAAAAGAAAATGAAAAAGATCAAACATTTCGCCAATGTATTTAAATTTAGCATTTGCGGCGTTAATTTCAATTGAAGTGGAAAAATTAATGGGGAAAATTTGAAAAGTTCGATTCCTAATTTTTTGGTTGATAAAAAGATGTATAATTGAAAATTCGAACGAATATATTTGACGATCAACGCGGACGGATAAACGCAAGTAGAAACAGACGGTTATACTCAGCCGCAGTAGTTAAACTCTGGCTGGTAGCGTCACTCGAGGGATCTCGTAAGTTCTGTTGGTTAAGTATTCGGAAAAAGTTCACGAGCCATGAATATGCAAAGTAGTTGGAATTGTGAAATGGAAGACGATATGCCTCGAATTGTCGAAATGAAAAATATACTTTTTGATAATGGACGTGCCTCGAATTTATTCCCGGAGCTGTTCGGTGTTAAAAATCAGGTGTGAAAAGTGATAATAAAAAAAAAAAACAATTTTAGAAATTGTATTATTTTCGATAAAACAATTTTTGTTTTCGCGCAGAATCGATTTGATCGAACGGAAACATATTTATTTTTAGAAGGTATAAACGGTATCTCGTATAGATACATCGTTGGAAGACAAATTCGTGGTGAAATAATTGGATTGAAAAGAAATATTCTGGCAGAAAGGTTTATTGGTATTTATTGCTGTGGAAATGGCATCGGTCGATCGTATATTCGAAAGATTATTACCGGAAAATGAAAAATAAGCTAATGGAATGGCCGCCGAGCGAGAATTCATTTGAATTAAATACCTGTCCCAATAGATAGGTTGAAAAGTTTATTTTTCTTTTTATCATCTTTACACGTCCAATTTGGAAAATATAAATATATTTTGAAATTTTTAAATTCAATCGTACGGAATGATATAATTAAATCGTAGATTTAAACGATGCGAGATATTAATACAATTTTATTCAACTTGAACTTTTTATATTTATTTTCAATAATAACTTTAATCCAATTTAATCCCACGTGCTTTTACACTTTTATTTTCGAAATATTGGAATTTTATTTTATTAATGTTGAGGTCTGAATAGTAAACAGTCACGTGGAGTTAAAGCCCATAGGGCATCGAGAATGTTTGTGGACAGGAAGAGAAAAGTTTCGAATATATGTGGATCCCTAGAGGGATAGATTCTAGAAGTTGGTTCTCGCGTCAAGGAATTGTGGACATTCGAAGATTAAATACGTATTCTGTTAATTGATTCAACATTCAACGCGTTATTGTTTCGAAGCATTTTATTCGAACATTTAATTAATACAACTTTATTTTGGAAAAATAAGACGGGGAATAATTCTGAGAGAAGTGAAGAGACGAAAAAATATTTGCAACACGCAATATTGTAAAAATAATCCTTTTAAAAAAGAGTCTGCAATATGATCAATGATCGATAAATTATTGAAAATATTTCGTTCATCTCCAATAAAATCTTCGTAAACTTTTTAAACCATAGAATAGATTTCGCGGGAGAGAAGATATTATCTCTTCTCGAATAGAAAATCCTTTCACAGAAGTTAACAAGGTTTGTACAAGTACAAGAAACTTTAGGTCTTCGTGTTACAAGAATGGTTCAATTTTCTTCTGAAGAAGCAAGCTAATTCTCTTTGTTTGAGGAAAATTAGTTTCCAGTGAAGAAGTTTAAATCGAATTCTAACAAATCTAGTGCATCGTGCAATAATCGTATTTTATTTCCTTCTTCTTTTGTATAAAAAACTTCATTTTATAAAAAAGACCTAATTTTTTGCGCACGTAAATTCCTTCAGGAATCAACGATCAAACTAAAAAAAAACAAGAAATTGAATGGAGAGATATTATGTCTCTATGCACCCTCGATAAAACAAATTATTTGCGACAAAAGGGGAATTTTGTTCCATTCACGAGTAAACGAAGATAGGTCACGGTCTACCCACTGTATCTCGTTTTACTTAATAACCGACTACTGCATTTATGTAACTATGGCTTTTATCCTTTGATACGGTTCAGAGCTTAGGAAAAAGCTCGAACCGGCGCCGAATTAGATTCCCCTAAATGCGATTTCGCAGGCGTACCAACCTGTACCAACCTCAAAGAAGGTCCCAAACAATTTTCTGGTTTCACGGTGCTTCGCTAAATTTTTTTCTTTTTCTCTCTCTCTCTCTCTCAATTTCCGTTTATCGTTTCTCGATGACGTTTATCTATTTCTACGTCACTTTTTCGAAACAGAATGCAGAGAAGTATAAGAGGATCGATTGTTACGAGATCGTAAATTCTTGAAAAGTTATTTCCTTTCATAGGATCGAGGTTGATTTAAAAAAGGCTTTGAAAAGTAAGAAGGCAATCGAAAAGGAAGAGGAAGATACATTTGTTATCTTGTTATTGTGTCACGATGGAAAATGGATGATGGAAGTTATCGCGTAATCTATATTTTTACACTATATTTATCTTGTTGCATGGAAATTTTTTTTAAAAAATTGCAGGATGCTGATTCTTTTAAAACATTTAAAATCTTTTCTTTTTTTTTTTTGAAAGATAGCTGAAGATTTCATTCACACGTCTACTTGACCTATTCAGGCTGGCTAATGGCGACTGCTGAGTCGACGTTTTCTTTACTATTATCGCTATTATCGCTACTAAAACGAATTTCTTGCAAAATCTATCTATAATCATTCGTCACTTTTTACATCTGCGATTCTAGCAATGTGTTTAAAATATTGTGAGGGAATGTCGTTCAAAAATTTCACGCGAAAACGAACATATTCATTAAAGGAGAAAAAATTATTTTTGACTCGATCGATTGAGTTGATTCTCGTAAAGATGAAATTTCCTCAAATATCGTAATTAAACAAATAAATCTTCGAAAGATTCTACCAACAATCCGATCTCACAACCATATTGAAGAAAAGAAAAGAGAAGAAAGAAAGAAAAATTTTTTCCCCCAGGAAAATCGCAATAAAATAAAAACGAAATAATTATAATTGCAGGAGACATAACGGATATTAAAGTTACTCACTTATGGCGACACAGACCCTCCACAGGCCACTGTAAGTAACTTTGCTGTCCGGTTCGACAGAGGCGTTCGACGAAGTTTTCGGCAGTTTCTCCTCCGTAAGGAGCCACTCTCCCGTACTGATAGCGACAGTGACGACTACCAGCGATAGCATTGCGGAAAGGCCGGAAGCAATACCCAGGCCACCACCACCACCACCGTTATTTGCACCGACTACGATACTACCACCAGATGCACCAGTAACAACACCCCCAGCACTTGAAGAACCGGGTCCGCCGAGGTTGTCGCAGCACCAACAACAACAAGACATCACCACGTGCCTCCCTTTTGTCATGGGGACATCCCAGCACTGGTTAGTTAATTTCTTTTTTTTTTTTTTTGTTTATATAATTTTTCCAAACATCGAGCTCAACGATAATGATTTCGATCAAGATGTGGTGAAAATTCGATGATGATATCTATTTTTAATTCTTCCCAATTTTATGGGGTTTCTTTTTTTTTTTTTTTAATGTTAAATGTTAAACGATTTTGATTATTTCTTTCGAGGAGTAAGTATCGATTAATTTCGAGCGATTTTGGTATTTTTTCTTCTTTTTTTTCTTTTTTAATGTTAATTTTTCTTTCGAATTTTTAATTAAACGATCTAGATAAAAATTAAATTTTCTTTTTTCCTTTTTTTACTTTTATTTCGTTACTAAAGTTTTAGAACGTTTTATCAATGGTTCAAAACTTGGTGTTAAAAATCCCTCGAGCCGTAGTTTAAGTACTTGAAAACATTCTTTTTACGTACTTGAGGAACAGAATTTCAGTCGTACGTTTTTACAATTTAAAATATGTACAAGTATATACACAATCACAGTGTGTTCCGTCTTAAAAACGTGTTCGACGTGAAAAATTCTTCTGCAGTGCTCTATATTTTTTTCAAGTTAAATATTTCCTTAAAAAAAAAAAGAAAAGTTTTTTCTTAAAAAAACTTCTTATTTCACGATCTGTATTAATCATTGATTCAAAGGAACTCGTAAACCGAAAAGTTCATTCTGTCTTGACGGAGAGACAAATTATTCTTTTCTTTACCCTCTTCTTTATATCTTTATTTCGTAAATTATGAACGAAAGTTGAAGAGGCCGATATTGGAAAACCGGTCCGCAATGAAACTCGTTCTTTATTACCGTTCGTCGATAATGCATCGGTAGTAACGTCGATAGTTTATTTTCTCAACTTTTCTCAATTTTTCTTTATCTCTAAATTTTTCTCTCACCTTCGTTCGAAAAGATACGCGTTGAATCCGATCTCTATACCCTCACGTAACGAAATATATCGCCACATTTGGAATGGTAACCTAACCTCTTAATTAAAAATATCAGAAAACCAAGTATCGACTCGTTCTTCGTCGGTAATTCAGCGTTAATTTATCCCCGTAAAATTTATTCACGGAAAAAAAAAAAAAAAAAAAGAACAGAGTCGTATTTTTTCCAAAGTTTCAGAATGAACACTTTAACGTTAACGAAGTTATGGATTGATAATTTTTCATTCGCTCGATGGATACGCTCGACACGATAGTTTTTCATCGTTGCGCGCCACGCATAGTGATGAACGGTTACGAATTCGAGGTATCGCGTAACAGGGAGGAGGGTTGAGAGTATTCTTCATTTATCACAAACACTGGTGGATAGATTCGAGCAAGTCTTTGAGACCGTGGACGGCCGTATCGCCCTTCAACCTCTGGAAACTTTGGCGTTTCGGAGTTTGCAGTTGAAAGTTCGTCAAAGTGGCCCCAGCCAGTCCTCCCTTTCCTCCAACCCTGTAACAGAAAGGACCGGTCCGAGGTTAAAAGATTTATGAGGCACGTGTGAACCCCGGGAACGAAACATTTCCAGAATTTAAGACGAATTACCGAAATTCATAAATCTTCGTTGGATGGCGACATCCAACCGGCTACGAATTCTTGGAATTCAAGTTAAACTTTACCAGGTTTATTGGATTACGTTGAACAGATCTTGGAAATGCGAAAAATAACAGGATGGTATTTGAATCTTCAATTTATCACCAATGATTTCTCTTTGTTCATACGAGAATTGGAATACGGTGGAAAATATTCGTCTTGAAAATTACAGTTTTATACAACTATTAATCGCAGAATATTTATTATATTTATTAAAATTATAATTCTAATATCGTAAATTATAAATAGGAGAACGTAAATTAACAAACTTTTTTAAATTGTATATATTACACAATTCGTATATTGTCGATGTTTACGAGAAGAAAAGAATAAAAAAGTGGTTTAAGTTAGAAAAATGTTAAAGTTCCAAAGGGATGTACATTACAGCCGTGGGAATAAGAAGTTGGTGCGAATGTTTATGTGTTCGAGATACGTGGAAGAAGAGACGAGATTAAGGTGAAAAAAGTATATGGCCACCGAAGGTATTGGGTGATCGAATGTTTTGGGAATGGTTGTCTGAACGAAATAAAATAGAAGAAGAGAAAACGAATGGAAAAAAGAGGACTACTACTAACTCTACTTTTGATTCGTTCTAAGAATCTCATCGAAAGGAATTTTTGAAATTTTTCTTTCAACATTCCAAATGAATCCAAAAAGAAAAAGCATCCTAGCTTACATCGCGAAAAATATCACGTTTAAAGTATAAAGATCAACGAAGAAATTGATTCTTATTGCAATAAATAATCAAAAATAACGTGGAGAACAATTTTGAATGGGTTATTGTTAACTTTTAAAATCAAAAGAGAATTTAATTTCATCCCTCGATATCTTTCGAAAAAAGAAAAAGGAAAAAAAGATGGAGAGTATCAACCACGAGCATCGACCACGAGAATTCATGACGGAAGATGCAAAAAAGGGGCGGCGAGATAATCAAGTGTCAAAGCCTCGTTGGATTATCATGCTCTCTTGACTTAGCCGACTAGGCGGTAGCTCGAGTATCCTCGACGAGGCATATTTTAACTTTCGACCACCACGAGAGTAAAAGAGAAAAAGAGATGAAGGGAGAGAAGGAAGAGAGAGAAAAAAAAACTGAAAAAGACCGTCTTACGCATCTTGCTTAATCCCTTAATCGTAATTGAATCGACGTTTCGATCTCTCCCTTCCCAAGTCGAATAGAAATTGAACTTTTAAGCCGTGGCTGGTATAAATTCCACGGGGTTCCTATTAGCTTAATCCACGGACTCGCCGTTTTCTCGAAGGTACCCCGCACTCTCTCCCCCCCTCTCAGACTTTTCATCGGGCATTAGCCACTTTTAACCCGCCAACTTTTATCCCGCGAGGATTATCGAGGTGTAGCTGAGATTTCTCGATTCGATCGCGGCTGGAAAATGATCGAAACAAAAAGGGAGAGAGGGGGGGAGGGAAGAGAAAGGGGAAGGAGAATCGATGTGTATTGAAAACCTATCCTATCCGGGATCGTTAAGGTCTTTCCATTCGAGTCTCTCGGGTCTCCCAAGATGGAGGATATTTAATCCTCCATTGATGGTATCGTGAGATATATCCTTGAATTTTGCGAATAATATTGCGAGAGAAAAAATATTATTTTCGAATTTGTTGTTTTTTTTCTTTTTTGTCAATGATTTATTTTGTATTTAATTTTGTATTGATTTTATATTAAATTTTTATTCGATATTGTATTTTTTTTCTTGTTACAATGATGATTTAATAAATTTAGTCGGCCGCGCACGTCCGTATCGTTCGAGGTTTCGAACGCGACTGCCGGCTCGTCCCGTAATGTTTATAATTTTACTAGAACTTTGTTTTCGTTCGACTGTAATTTGTAGGTCGTTGAATGTTGTATCGCGTATTTGGCGTTGGAAATATTGCTCGTAGTGATATTATAATGTAATATTGGTATTGTTTGGATACTTTTCGAGGTAATTAGGTTTAATGGAACTCGAGAGGATTGGATTAAAAAATTTATGAAGTTATTTATTTATTTATTCTAAATAAATAAGAAGATAAGTTAAATTTCTCAACGAGATATTACAAGATAATTAGTACACGGATGATTTAATTTTGATAAACCTTCTCGAGGTGATCGAGATTATTTAGAATTTAAGAATTTAAAAATTTAAAATAAAAAAGTAGAAAAGAAGGAACCTCGTGCATGCTTGTTTTCTTTCGATCTATTGACAATTGGAATTTTAAGTTTCGAACGAACTTGATATTCCTTCAAATATTGACTTGAAACGAAGGAAAGGTTGCTAAGGTAACGTAATGATATTTCCAGTTTCATGCTTGCTGATATCGATTCCCTAAGACTTTTCCCGAACTTCGCGTCGAAATCGTACCTCGAGAAAGTCATCAAACTTTTCTTACAGATATGATTTACAGAGATGATTTTTATATCTTTTTTTCTTTCCTTTTTTTTTTTTTTGTTTTCTTTTTATCTCGCACAGCTAACTCCTTTAACAAAGTTCCAGATGCGCACAGGCGATTCCCTCTTCCGATCCTCTTCCTTTCTTATCTAATTTAAAACTTCTTAACAATTCGTTCATACTTTTTCTCGTTACTAGAAACACACTTCAATCAGTATATTTCTTCGTTCACAATCCTATGTATCCATCTTATTCGATATTCAAACGATTTTAATTCGAGACAACTTGATTACAACAATTTTCCATTCACAATTAATATTTCCAATCGAAAATGATCCAAAACAACGCGAAATCATTTCGAAACACGATTTATACAATTTTCCAACTCACTAATCCTTCCCTCAAAAATTAAATTATTAATATCGAAATTAAATCGAATCACAATTTTCGTCATATATTTAACAAAACCACTTTGTTCGATAAATAACCAATCTTTTAACAATCTCCCCCAAAATTAAATTAAAAACCGAAATTTTTCCCTCCCTCTCGTCTCCTTCATTACTCTCAACTACTTCGCAAATAACGAATAGAAAGATCATAAAAAGTTGGAAAATCAAATTAAAAATTGAATTTAAATCGATTTTCCTCCCTCCCTTCATCACGCTTAATACCCATAATTGAAAATGATGTAAATGCAACCCCTCCCCTCGTAACTCGTAGACGACGAAAATTCAGCCATTCGGATGGAAACCGAGGGGGGAAGGCTCCCTCCCCGGTGTAATTTCGTTTCGAAAATTATACGGTCCTGTGAAAACTTGCGAAGTAACAGTTCGCAGGTGTGGCTCCGGGCGATGCGCAGTTACGCGAGCGGATGTCTGCTCTCGCAGGGTGCGAATGCACGTTGCGGTTTTATAGGTGGTATCGCTATGCGGATGGGGCGAGGGAGAGGGTTAATAGAAGTTGCTCGGGTTCTGGTCCGCGATTTCCTCCAGCTTGCAACATGTGACTTCCTACTTTCGAGATGGGCGCTTGTAAAGGATTGTTGCTAAGACTCGGTTGCAAAACTTGATCGTGGGGTGTATATCGAGAGAGGAGTTGACGATGCCTCTCCTCTCGCGATTTTTCTTCACGTCGTCGATTCGTTAATGTTTTTAATTTTCGAGTATTCGTTTAATCGTTTTGTTCCTCCTTCCTCTTTCTTCTTTTTTTTAAGGTGGGCCTGGAATATCGATGGTGGATTAAATCGATTAAATCGATGGTGTAAATTGAGCAGGGAACACGTTTTGGTAAAATGTTAATTTCGGTATTAATTATTAATGGAAGTTCTTTGAAATAAATGTTTAAAAAAATCTGATCTTAAATAAAATTAATGTATAAGGAGATATATATAAAAAGAAGGGTGTTCTTGATTCTTGGATATAATTATTATTCCAAGAAGCGTTTAAAATGTAAGTTAATTTTATCCTTTTAATAAAATATCGTTTAATTATGATGTAAAAATAGCATGATAAAATATCGGAACCATTTGATTAAATTGTTATCGAGTGAAATAGCGAAATTAGTGAAACGTCGATTCAACAGGTGATTAAATTATTGATTTGAATTTGCAGGTTAATTGCAACCCTTGCAAAAAAAGAAAAAAGAAAAAATGAAATCAATAGATTGCGAGTATATAAGATCAAAGTATTCGGAAATAATTTTTTAGTAATTTCATTTCAATTAGAATTCTTTTATAATTCTCCATTCTCAACAAAGTTACGACAAAATTAAAAATAAATAAATAAATAAATAAATAAAAGTAGGAAAATATCGAAGAGGGAATTCGAAACAAAATTTAAAAATTTCACGTTTAAAATATTGAAGGATTTACAAAGAACATGCTCTTCACATCACGTTCTCTTGTTTTATTTTTCCTACGTGTTTCTGTGAAAAAGAGAATCGTGGAATTCTCTCTCGAACAATGGAATGTATACGGGAAACGAGAGAGAATATCACGGTACACGTACGAAATATGCTTTCATCTAAAATATTAAAAATACAAAGATTCCTCCTAATTCAAAAAGAAATTTAAATAAGAATGGTAATTTCGATAAAATTATAATAATTACCATTAAGTGGATACGATTAAATTAAATAGAACGATTCATAGAGAATTATTATTATGTTTATCTTTGTCAAATATTCAAAGAGATCGTTGTGAGAATTTATCTGGTCTTATTTTTATATAAATTCTTTCATCACCAAATAATGTATCGCGCAACCTACTTTGCAAAAGAACATTTGACCACGCTTTAAGGCATTTCTGTACCGTAATGCATCACGGGAATGATTCAACTTCTTAATCTCGGCCGTTTGAGATGCAAATGCATCTTCTTTCCTCTCGTCACGTACTTTAAAATGACCTTTCTCGTTCTTTCGAAAGGATCACTCGTACAGTTCGAATTCGATAAGATTCACGAAAGAGAAATCAATTTCCTCGAGGGCTAAAGATTTCTTCCTATCCCTTCCTACTTTCTAATTACCTTTCACGAAAACTATTAATCCTTATTTAGTACAATTAAAAGAAGAAAAGAATATTTGTTCAAATTTAAAAATTAAAAATTGTTCTCAAAATTTGCAATTATTGTTTAAAAAATTCCAAATTTAAAAATTATCCAAAAATCTATAAACTAAACATCCACGGCTATTTTAATTTTTCATTCAGAGGGCACATTTTGAAATCTCAATTAATTAAAATTTATCGCCGAGATATTTCTTCACATGTAAATAAATTTGCATCCGCGATAAGAAATAATTTCGCGTGTTTCTCATATTTTATTTATCGCGAAACGGATGGGAAATATTCCCCCCTTCGATCCGTTCGATCGTCTTTTTTTCTTTCACTACGAATCGATCGTAGCGCTTTGCAGAAAAGCTTCGTTAAGTACGGATAATGAAGCAACGATGAAGCGGAACTGCGCCAAGCTGCATGCAGAACCATGCGGTTGGGGAACAAGTAATCGTGCACCCCCTGATATCATTGCAATCACGTCATTCGGATCTAATTGCAATTGGTCCCACCATTACTCATTACGGTTACTGAAACAGGGCCATCGAGAGAATGTTTTAACGTCGGCTGTTCCATTGGAAAACGTGCTGTTTTTCTTTTTTTAGATTCTTTTTTTTCCTTCCAATTTAACAGAATTTTCGTTCGAGTGGTTAACTAGGGTGTCTTTAGTCATTCTGAGTTTTTCTGTAGATTAATTTTAAATTTTTAAATTGTAATTATTTCAAGTAATAATATTGTAACGAATAATGTAGATTAATTTTTTAGATTGTTTAACGTATTTGATATTGTAGATTGTGATTTCAAGTGAATTTTGAACATTCTGGTTGAATTAAAATTTAATGAAAAAAAATGAAGTTAATTTGGAAATATATATATGTACATATGAGTTACATGAATTTAAATTTTTAATAGGAATTAAAAAAAAAATTGAAGTTATATTGTATTATAAATAAAAATAGTTTGAACGATTTTGTTTTTTCTTTATCCTTGCATAAATTGGAATCGTAATCGAAATGAATAGAGATAATAAGATTGGCATTGAATGTATTTGCATAAATCAAAGATATATTTAAAAAAATCAATTGCAACGCTAATTAACGCGAAAAGAACTTTGAAATTTGAACAGCAACGATGGATGAACGCTCGAAAAGAGTGCAAATCAATGAATTCATTAAGCTGATAAAAGAGAAACTCAAGGATTATATTGAGCTATCTGCGTAATATCGTAGAAATAATTTTCTGTAATTCTGAAAAACCGAATCGACGAATTGAAAATTGTAACGTCAAATCATTTCGTTCAATTAATATCGATCGACTCTTTCGAAATTAAATTCTTTCCCTTTCTTTCTTTCTTTTTATTTTTTTTATCAAAGATACACACATATCATAATTACATTTGTATTTTTATACAACTTTTGTATTTCTTTATTAAAATTATTCCAGTCAATTAAATTATCAATTAATTCAAATATTACACTCAAGATCGAGGGTATACCGAAGAGTTAAAAATATTTTATACGATGAATCTAAAGCATTGTTTCGAATCTTCGAATAGTGTACTTATTTACCTCATGAATAAGAATGAAAGGAAAGAGTTTCTTTGATAAGAATTGATAAAGGAGAAAGGGGAGATAATGAAGAAGAGGAAATGCAGATAAGAGGAATCGAAGATAAACTGAAACGAATGTTCTTCCGTCGAAGCGCGACAGTTTGACTTTAACATCGAAATTAAATTTCCCCGCGCCAGTTTGGTTGGATGGAGGAAGATGGAGGTCGCATTCCGTAAATTTCCGGTGAGATATAGTCGCGAGTGGAAAGTGGTGGTAGTTGGATTAAGTAACGCATGAATGAAACGAAGAGGACGAAATACTTTGGGCCAAGTATTGGAATGAATCTTGACTCCGGTGGAGGAATGCCGGGGAAGGAATCTAAATCCTTGCCCCGTTCGAGACGATTTGCGAATTTTGTTTGTTTGAGATTCGAATAGCTCGAAAATTTTAATAAACCACAGCACAAGTTTCTTGAGAAAGAAATCTTAAGAATTTTTGCCAATCTCTGATTCAAAAATATTTGAAATCTGAAACGTTTTTAAAAATCCAAAAAAAAAAATTCCATTCGTTTCATTCTTCGAGGATCGTGATTCGCGCGTGTAAATGTTATTTCTTACACAACGATAAATGCCAAATTATAAAAGGTTATCGTGGAGTGTACGAGATCTGTTTTTCCAACAGGAGTGCATCACAAGACCCGTGTATCGATTTCACCTGAAATATGCATCCATTTAAACCCTCTCTCCCCTCCCCTCCCTGGCTAGGAACACGCAATTAAAACGCAATTTTCCCTACTATACTTTAAAACTTGACGGGGTGCGAAAAAGTTCTAACGGTGGATGGATTTTATATCCATTAAAAACGCCTCTCCCCTCCCCTCCTCCTCCCTCTCTCTCTCCAGAACTCGAGACTCGTGAGTGAGAGTAATTCGCTCTTTTTCCCTTTTATTTTTATAATACGCCGTATAATATTTCGTATTTTAGGTTTCAGAACCCGCGCTTTCCTATCCTACTACGGCTGGGTTTTAATTAATCGGATTATAAGTAGCGTCAGCGAAATTGATTTTTGCTAAAAGAAGCTGAAAGCGACCCATCCCTATCCACGAGATGGTGGTGGGGAGGGGAGGGCATTCACTGCTACCTACTTTGCCATTTTTCCTCTGAACAGTTACAAAGACTAAAAAAAAAAAAGCGATTCAGCCTGATCTTTTCATTTCTACCCCTTCCCCCCTTTTTTTTCTTCAACTTTGAATATTTGTTGATGTTAATAAAATTTCATTGGAAAGGAAACAATGGATAAATAGATGCAACCGTTTCCGGGTATTTTTTTCTTTGAATCATTTTTTAGAATATATTTCACTTTAACAGAAGATGAAACATATTTTTCACGATAATGGAATTTTGTTGTGTAATTTCTTTCTTGCTCGAAAATTATGATTATTTATGACGAATGGAAAATTGAATGGAAACGACTACTTTTTTTTATTTAGCATTGATGCAGTTCTGTCTCCACGATTTAATTGACAAGAAAACCCAATTTTTTCCCATTATTTTACTTCTACTTGGCCGAATGCTTTCTCCTCTTTTTTTTTTTTTAATGAAAAATAACGGCAGAATACGGCACGATGCCAGACTTTTGCTTCATGCTCGATCGTACAGTTGAGATACAACGTGCCTCTCAAATAATTTTAAAGATGCTTCTCAATCTATTTCCAGATCGGTATCGGTGTTATAACGAAGAGAGGCAACTTATTTTCCTTACAAATTTAAAAGTATCACGCGATATTTGATACTTTTTTTAACCATATTGCAAATAACATCTAGCGAAATCATCTCGATCAATACATTTAATATGCACGAAAATATACAATTAATTTCGTATAAATTAAATTGTAATTAACGAATTCTTTTTGTTTATCGAGGATTACGTAATTTGAAATTTGACGCGATTATTAAAAATAATATCTGGCATTTCGTCTCGATCGATATTCGATAAATTAAAAGACACGATAAATATATCGGGATAGAAGTAAATTATAGGTTAGGTTACACAGCTCGTGATTTATTTCGGGTGATTTACTTGTATTTATTAAGGATTGGAAAATTGTAGACCTCATTATTTCACGATGGCTAACGTTTTTATGGATCCATATTTTCGGGATGGCTTTTGTATTCAAGTGATATTTTTGCTCGTCGAAAGATTCAGCAAGCGACCCGGACAGGCGTTGAGGTCAACCCCCTCAGGGGTTGGCGTCCCTGCCATTTATAATCATGTGTGTTCCCCACATAGGGAATTTTCAGTGAAGAGGAAAGGTTGGGAATTTATCGAGATCTCTGCAAGACAAGTAAAACGACCCGAGTAAACTTTCTCTCGTCGAAACGTTATTCTAGAGACGTTCCATTGGTACAAAATCTCTATTATTAATATCGTGGGACAATATTTTCTAACATTTACGTAACCTTAGAACACGAAAAGATTCGCAATTTTTGTAACACGTCATTTTTTTCTTCTCTCATCGTGGATTACAACATTATAATTGAAGCGTATTAATTTTTTCTTCGACGAATTAAATAATTTTTTTTAACGAAATATCTGTTTTACGTTATTACAGAAATATTGTGAATCTTGTCTAATAATAACGTAATCAAAGTGCTATGGATCTTGACGATTGAAATTGGATTTTTTTTATAATCAATAGTAAATAATATATAGTGAAAAATATATTTTTATTTGATTAAATAGAAAGAATTAAAATATTCTGTACGTTAAAAATTGAAAAAGAAAATGGAAGAATCGATAAATGTAAATCCGTAAAATTTACTTAAACGTAAGTTTCTTGGAATGAATTTAATCTTCGTTTTTTTTTTTAAGAAAATTGTCTGGTAACGCTATTTCGCTGTGTCCTAAGTGAGACAATTTTGTCGCAAGATGTGTTGGGAAGGATGAGACAAATGGCTCTCACGGAAACGCAATCATCCGTCTCACTATTTTATCCTCGTGATAACTTCTTTTTTGTTAGCTCCATAAGCAATACAGTACTAGGAAAAACTATAGAGGTTGAAAATACGTCTTCTTTCAAGAACAGAGATGGTACAAAAGGGAAATAAAAAACGTGACTTAATTCAAGTGACTTCGAAACCAAGAAAAAAAGAAAAAAGAAAACAACGAAATTTATATCTGTATAAATTTATAAAAATTTATGTACATGTAAAGATCACTGATAAAGATTTTTTAAGAAAATTTGAATAATAAATTAGGCTTTAAAAAATTTATGAGAAATTTAGAAAGTAAGTTTGATCTGCAAGATATACAATGTGTGTAAATTGAAATACTTATTAAATGTTCACTTTAATGTTTCATTCTTTTAATTGTAATAATGAAAATATAAAATTGGATAAATATGCCCAATCCAATAATAATATTTGCACAATTATGCAATGTATTCGTGCGATTATCTAAACATTTTCGTGTAGTTTATCGCAGGTCCTTTAAAGCGATATGACGTCGCTTGACAAGAATGGGTACACAGTTGGTGATGTATTATGAGAGAGCACCCTAGGGTCTAATACATTTTTGCCTTCCATAATTGTACACTTTCTCGTATGAAAAATCTAAAGCACGTGGAAAATAATATCGTAAACGCAAATTGCTTTTTCCTCTTGAATTGCAAAGCTTTTTATTTGATGAAAAACATGATTTATAGATACGAGATATCGTTAATATTTGTTGAAATAACGAAACGAATAATTTGTTGGCTTAAAAAAGATATCTATGAAAAAGGATATCTTTTGAAACAAAATTACGATCTCGTTTAATAATGATGAAAAAAAAAAAAAAAGAAAAACATTTTTTTAAATAAAATAAAATTAAATACGTTCAATATAAAATTAAGTAACGCTATACCGTCATATTACGTTACATTAATATCATATTACAATGTTTATTATCATAATAATAGAACCAAATGTATTGATATTCGGCAGAAGAAGTCGAGTCGAAAATAAAATTATACGGGAAATTTTCTACGTCCATTGTAATATTTCAAAAATCAAGCTTCCCTTCGAGTCGAGGCCGAGGTTTGTATTCCTCGATATAGCGTCTGCATTCAAGTAGCTCGTTTGGTCGTCGAAAGGTTCTCGAGTTTGAGGCTGGTTTCTAAGGGCCAACATTCTCAGCACTGATAATCATGCCCCCACACGTACCGAGTTCTACACGGGAGTGAAGAAACGAAAAACTTTCTGAATGGCCCGATTCTGAAGGACTTTTGCCAAACAATATAACAACTGCCAGTTCTATGGAACTTAAGAGCAATTGCGCGATCCACCAATACACGCATACTTCTCTCGGTTAATAATCTACTTCTTTCGCAAGAAGTATCTGTGCAACATTTAACAATCGTAATTGAGTTGTAATTTAATCAGAAGGGAAACGAAGATCTTTCGAATGTACCGATTCGAGCAAAGCGTTTTTCTCTAAAAGAAAAACATTAAGGAATAAAAACATAATAAAGATCGTAAGCACAATGCTGTTTACCAATTGACTGTACCGACAGAGCGGCGGGCAATATTCGGATAAAGTTTGGGCAACGTTCGGGTAGCCTCGGGCAACATCGGGCAAAGTTTAAGTAGCGTTCGGGTAATCTCGGCCAATATCGGGCGATGTAACAGGCCCTGTAGTGCCTAGAACAGTGCCGTTCAATTGTTTATAACTATTTGATTTGAGGTTACCGTTCATTTATAAACAATTCAGAGAATAAAATTCAAAAAAAATAACGGAAAAATTTAGGATTTATCGCCGATAAAGATTATGCAAGTTTTCGCAAATTGTTTTGTTTCATTTATAAATAATAAAAAATATAATTCCATATTACACATGCAAAAGATAAATTCTTCCTACGAAAGATTTTCTTAAAGGATCTTGAAATTATTGCGAAAGAATAATCGTTTGTGTAGTATTTTCTTTCTTCTTTCTTTTCTTTTATTTTTTTTATGGGGAAAAAGCGTAAGAAGAGGCAATGTTTTATTGGTAAGACGTCGTAGAAACGTCGTGAAGAGTCGTGATTCTGTTCATGGGTCATGAATTGTAAAGCGTCGGTGTTTATATTCAGACATTGGAGTTGGCGTGACCACGGCGTTTCGTGCCAGCTTCCGGAAACCGATATAAAGGGGGGAAACGAAGCGACGACGTTAAAAAGGATCACCAAAGCCCTGCTCAAGAGGGATCCGGCATTTTAATAAATGGAAATTCAACTGCGAAACGAAGGCGGAAAGGGGGCGCTGTATAATACCGAATATGGATTAAAATACCTTCATTCTGCTCGATTTGTTTAAAAAAAAAAATTTCTTTTAGCGTTACATACGAGGCTTTATATTATAATGCAGTTGAATTAATTGGGTGGCATAAAATAATTACAAATCATCGCGCGATCCACTTTCAATCGTTTGTCTGAAAATTTGATTTAAAATATTAAAAAAAAATTGGAACTTTTTAAATTTGGAAGAAGGAAAAAGAAGAATGCGGAATATCGTATTAAAATACGTTTCTCTAATACTTTTTACACCCAAGCAATATTCGAAAGCTTTGGTGTTAGAAATTAAAAATTTAAGAGGAGAATGTTTTACGACGTATTATCCGCTTCTTGTCAGATTATTCTGCATAACAATACAGATTAATATACCGTGAATCGCGTGGCACATATGTTCCATACATGGAATATTTTCCATGTTTCAGTCACATCCTAATCGCGTTATTTCACGCTATCTTATTAAACGTGATATTATTCCACCTTGCTTTTATTAACTTTTACGAGAAATTTCATAACTGATTAGACAGCGGTTTATTTTTGAGATGACGAAACATTTTATATAATTACGATGTCATGTGGTTACAGTAATCAAGATTAAAAATGATTTATTAATACGCTTAATTTATGATTGCATTAATCGTTATTCATCAACCAAATTAATCATTTTATTAAGTAGATATACATTTGTCGATCGGATGAAGGAAATTTTCTTAGTTTTGAAACTTCTTTATTTGGTCGATGAAATTTCGATGAAATTTTGTAAAAAATCATTCATTGACCGTTACACGAAATATCGATTCTAGATAAATAAATAACGCGTATTCTCCATTCAAGAAAGTTGATAAATAGAAAATTTATTAATTCATTGCTATTCATTGATAATTTATTATTAAATATTGATTTTACTTATATATATTTTTAGTTCAAGAATATATCATTAAAAATTACATTAAAAATACATAAAACGATTAATTTTTAAAATTATTAATCGTGCATCCGACATTTCTAGATTAGATATTATTTCTTTTCTCTCTATAATTTTTCAAAAAATTATCGTAACAAATTTCATAATTTTACAATTTATATCATATCTTGTTTGTGGAAAAGTTAACGCGAAGCGTAGTTATTATACTTAATTAGACGTATACATGTGAATATTAAAATAACCATGACATGCAAACTATGTCGCATAGAATATATATAGATATATAGATGTTAAACACGTGGCAGAATATGCAGACTCATAGAATGATGTTCGCGTTAAGTATCGCGGTATGGAAAATTGTTCACGTGGAACGTTGCAGGGAGAATACTATCAACGGGAATAATGGGAATATTTCACAGCTGCCGCAACATTTATCTAGCGTGAAGATTTTCTTTTCGAAGAACTTTTCAACAAGAATTTTTTCTTCCTTTTTCTAAGAAGTTGAGAATTTTCAAATTAATTTTTTCATGCGATTACCACGGATTTAATTGGAACATTCGTGTCGAATATCTTTAATTAATTCGCAAGAATTAATTTTCAAATAAATTTATCCCCAAAATTATAAATTAATTGCAAATAATTCACTTCGACACATTTTTCAACAAAGTTTCTTACACATATTTGTATAGCACGCTCGGGAACAAAGTTAAAATTAATCCGGAATCTCGTCTGAAATATGCACTGACACACGGATAAGGATCTCTCTGCAAATTCAAGAGTTAGCACACGAAGAGAGTGCGTAATTACGTTTCTTGGTACACAATTCAAAAGAGTCTGTATCTTATTGTGTTAATTCCGGTTAAGAAATTTTACAACAGCAGATTACGAACGAAATATAAATCGAAAAGGAGCGTGTATGTATCGTTTTGCCATCTCTTGCACGACACGCAGTGTTCTTTATGGTTCTAATTTAAATTAATCTCGTATGATACGGTATTTTAACTCCTCTGAGGTGATGTTAAAGCGACCGAGAGTTAACGAGAAACGGAGCAACGCCGTGCAGTCATGTTTCTCATAATTAAAAATTTCTTTCTTTTTATTCATTCATGTAGCGTTTAATGGACAAACGATACGCGTGAATAATAATATTCGTCAACGTAATTGTTCGTTTCTTTTCTTTTAATTATTCCAACAATTATTAATTCTTACTAATTTTAAGTAATATCGCCATGAATACTGACAGTGTCGTGCATTTGAAATTAAACGGCGCGTGGAATAATGAAATTTCGCACGAAAATTTTGAAACGAATTTGCTTTTTTGAAATATAAAACAAAATCCAAATGCAAAAGACGAGGAATTGTGGCGAATGTTGATCAATAAAATCGATCCAAAAGAAGTTAAAAACTAATCGAATATATAAACGAAATTAATTCTTTTTTATTTTCGAGATTCGAGAAGAGTTTTCGATTCCTTTGAGTTTAATTTAATCGAGAAAATTTAGAAATTTTTTCCCCCTTAACGTTCGATTATGCAGAGAATTTGTTTCTTTGAAACACGTGTTGATTACACGTTGTGCTCTCGGTTTCAACTTAATTATAAATCATTGAAATAATGTTGTTGCCTCGATTTTATTTCCTCTGATAGTTGGATTTCCTCTCGTCGACTCACCACGATTTTTGAAAATCGTCGATTAAAGGATATTCTTGCTGGAAGGAGATGATATCTGGAATAAAATATCTTCCAAGGCCAAGGGTCGCGATCAAAGAGATTGTCGAAGATTGCCCTTCAACCCGGTTTATAACACGTCTGAGATCATGTAGAAAAGGAGAAATTTATCTGGTTTATTGTTAGAAATTTTTATTCGTGTTAATAAATCAACCCCCGTTAAAATTTTTAAGGATACTTGCTGATTCTTGCAAATTTGAAAAGTTCCTTTTTCCTTATTCATTTAACTTAATAATTCCTTTCTTTTCGAAATTTAACATATCTGCGTATTTTCTTCATTAAAATTTAGAGACAAATATCTTTTCCTTGAAATTTAATTCGTAGAAAGTGGTGATATCGTATGACTTTGAATGGTTATAAGAGTATCGTATACGTGGATATCATCCATTCGAAGATAGGGGAATTGAAAAAACATCAGCAATCACGCTTTATACGTTTGGCAAATCGCATTCCCAAGTTCTTTGGGGGGAAATCAGACGGTTTGTTTAAGACTGCTCGATTTATACGCGCTCGAGGGGCGTACGAATCCACCTACATTTTTGCTACTTGAACGAAATCGAGGAAGGTGGAAACTGAGGAGGGCGAGATACGAATGATCCGCACTGCGACGTCACGTATCGAAAATCCATTAATGGATATATCGCGAATAAGGGATAAGAAGTTGAGAAATGTTGACTTGGAAGAGATATATTCCTGGTGGAGCAAAAATTTTCTATGCGACGATGAAATCGATAAAAAACGATAATCGTGGATTTAATAAATCTAACCAAGTGTTTTTAATTTTCTATTTCGCTGCTCACCTCGAAAATAACGATCCAAGATTTTATTCCCGTTCTTTCCATTGAAAATAAAAGATAATTAATCTTTCTAGTTCAGTCAATTTCGTTCAATCTTATTTCGTTTCTCCAATAAAATTTAAAATAACATTTTTACTTTATCAAAGAATTGATAATACATTGACAATACATTTAAATACGTATTAAATAACAAAAATTCTTTATGAATATCTTTGAATACAAATTTACTGATATATATTTAAAAATTTACAAAATACATGACACGCAAAGAAAAAAAACAAAAAGTACAAATTATGATATTTGATACTTGGCTACACGTATATATAATATTTTAATCTATTGTGAAAATTTAAAAAAAAAATGACAAAAAATAATAATATTTTCTTAAAAATAAATACAAACAATTGAAAAATTAGTTAATTGTCGAACAGAAAAGGTAAAATTTCTTTCATTAGAAAGTTTTCAAGTTTTGATACCGTCACATACTAATTTACACAGCTAATTTGATAAGGATAAGTTTTTTTGGAAAGCCGAGAGGAATTCTACGGGCGCCCCGATCAAATTAACGATGTTGTTCTATTATAAACTTAAGCTGAACAGAACTTCTTCGAGAATCTTGTCTTTTGTAATTAATCATCGAAGAAAAACAGATTGCTCTTATATCGTTTATAATTATATTGTAATTATTTTCAAAAAAATGATACGTATTTTTAATGATAAATACAA
Organism: Apis cerana; assembly: GCF_029169275.1. Classification (NCBI taxonomy): domain Eukaryota; kingdom Metazoa; phylum Arthropoda; class Insecta; order Hymenoptera; family Apidae; genus Apis; species Apis cerana. The sequence continues at coordinate 6,040,166 of NC_083865.1, read as the reverse complement.
ACTAAATAAAGAGTTCGAAAGTGTAAGATTTATGATTTGTTTATTCGAAGAGTTAAAGCTCTCGTGAAAACTTTATTTTCTTATTGTGGATCGATAATATATATCAAGTCTTGAACAAAAGATGATGTTGTCTTAGAGTTTAATTAATTATATTATTGAGATTTTATATTATTGAGATATTTTATCAACTGGCTGGAACGTAACGCATTTCTAACTAAATTTATAGTAAATATACATTGATTGATTATCACCCAGTATTTTTGTGCGACTATCGGTTCAATTCAAAGGAATTTTCCTCTTACTTATTTCAACTTATTTATTATTATTTAACGAGACAGCAATATTATGGATAACTGACAGCAATATTATTGATAATCATAAACCGTGATTTTCTCAATTGATCTTTGACATCATGAAACGAAAAAATAAAAAAGGAAAGATATATTATTAATTAATACATTATTAATAGTTTCTGATATGTAAAGTAAAATTTACTGAAAGAAAATCATATGAAAATAATCAAATGTTATTATTTTAAAGATAGTTTAAAATCTATAATAATTGTATAGAGATTGAATTTTTTTATAATTAAAAATTTCAATATGTATACATAAAAAAAAATTTCCTACAAAATTGTATATGGAAAAATGCTCGAACTTTGGGGATTGAAAAAATTACTCTATATTTAATTTATTATATTCTACATACGTACAAACTTTCATTGAAATTAATGTAAAAGTGATAAAAAAATAATGTTCAAATATTTTCGTCGATAATTGAAAATGCACAATATTCTTAGCGTTTGTATAAAAGACACGTAGAAGCAAAATTTCATCTAAATTCAAGAGAAGCTTGGAAGTTGGTTAAAATAACACCATGAATGATCAACATCCTGATGGTGTATTCCAGGTAAATTTCTCAAAGCGAACTTCATGCGTCGATAAATAATACTGTTGATTACAGGAAAGGATGGGAGGTGGCAGAAACTTGGAAGGAAATGGAGAATTCGATATGCACAAATCCACCTTTGAATTTACAGGGATCGGATAATTCTCTTTGCCTCCAAGTTCTTCGTCCATTAATAGAAACGCCAAGAATTCCTTGACGAACCAGAGAGAAAAATTCTTTTCAATTTTCAGTTGTTTGTTTCTTTTTCCACCACTTTGATTAATGAATTATGCATTAAAAAAAATATTTCAAGACTATTCCTTGAATCTTAATAATAATGGATTAATAATAACTGTGTCCATTAATGATAATAATGGAAAATTTAATACTGAATTATTATGATATGAATTATTTTGTACTGGAACAAATCATTATAATCTAAAATATAAATTTTTTTTTTTTTATTTCTCAATTTGAGTAGCGAGTGGGCCATAAATTATGACAATCGTTTTGAATTTGATTTTTGTTATTATTTTTAATAATATTTAATAATATTCTATAAATGTAACAATATTGAAATGGAATTTGAACGAATTATATAGTTTCTGCATAAACTTCTATAAAAATTGCACGTATACTATACACTATAAATTTTCATTAAAATCAAATTTTTCACTGTAAACGAATTTTCTTTTCGAAGATATGAAAATTTTTGTGGTTTAATCTATGTGGAATTTGGATTAACAGGAGAAACATTGAAAAATAAATATGTGTAAGAATATAATAATATAAAACATGCAGCAAAGTTTAAAAAATATAAGTTAAAAAGTAATCAAAGAAATATATTTGTCTTCAATATTTTATTTAGATAATGAATAATTTTTAATAAACAAAATAATAAATTCGAAATGTACAGACACAATGGAAATATTTATCGAAAATATGAATGAATCATATACGATGTATATAGAATAATAATATAACTATACAGATAACCTGATAATATTAATGACATAATTATCATTACGAATTAAGAGATATCTCGCACAAATTGTAACTTTATTGCAAGCAATTAGTAAGATATTTGATTATGTTGATTAATTTTATCGCATATATACATGACCTTTTTCCAGTTATCAAAATTATCATAACGATTGAAAGATTCTTAATGAATCTTTTATCATTTTTTTTTCTCCTCTTTAAAAAATATTCTATATTTATAAAATATAGATTTTATTTCCTATCCCGATTTTCCAGAATTTCTTTTCCATTTCGAACTTATTCCTTCCCCCGCTTTTCCTGTTACATATGCATTTATCCATGGGAAAGAACATTCCTGTATTCCAACAATTGTCATTCGTGGCGGGAATCGAGGAGACAAAAAGGTAAATGTATCTTATTTCCGGCTACCGTTTTAATTTCACCATGCGAATAACTTCCCAAATGGAATAATGAGAGTTGCGGTTTCCCCTAGACTGAAAGCAGGGACTTTCCTCTTTCCCCATTCCTGCATCTCGCGCATGCGCGTGTACATACGTATAACTAGCGCGTAGATACACTTTGATGATTCTAGATTCTAAATGCTTTAAATTAATAGGCAATAAATATAGTATAATAAATCAAGTTTTATTTTTAATCAAAGTGTTGCAATCTTGGTGCAAACTGCATTTCATATTTGTTTATAATTTATTGAAATACATTTCTTAAAAAAATTGGATTTAAGAATTTATTTTCCTTTTTCTTTTCTTTTTGCTTGAGAAATATTTGTAAATAATTAATGAAAGATATGAAATAGAGTGATTTTACAAAAAGTTGAGTTGCAATAAGGAAATATAAAAATTATTTGTATTATTTATATATATTTATATTTTATTATTATATATGTACATATATATTTTAATATATTTTAATTTGTATTTTACCATTTATATCAATTTCATACATATGTATTTATAATATATTATTAACTTCAAACTTTACATATGTATATTTTCTTTGTATAAATTATCCTAAAATTTTTCATTTTGTCATTCTTAATTTAAATTCCATATTTAAATTCCAAATATTAAAATATGAAATACTCAAGATTTTATTATTTTTATAAACATTTTTGGCAAATAGATAGTGCGTTAACTGTCCGAGATTAATTTTGATTTTCAACCAAGTGTTCTAAAAAAGAGCAATTGATGAGTATTTTATTTTCAAATATATTTGTATCTCTATATCTGCATATTTCAAAAATAAATAATGAATACATTGAACATAGCAATTGAACATTGTAAAAAATATGAAAAAATAAGAAAAAATATATCAAACGAAAGATATAGCATCAATAGACAAGATTATTATATCGTTAATTTATTTTCATAATGATAAGAATTTTTGAATATCTACAAAAAAAAATGTTTATAAAAAAAATTTTTGAGACATAAGCATCATTATGTAATTCGTGACGAAGTTAAAAAATATTATTTTGATTCGTCTATTCTTTTAATTTGTAGTTTTATTTTTTATTTTTTATTATTTATTTACGTTTTATGGATATATTCTTCTCTTTTAAAATCACTTTAACAAAAATTAATATTTTTGTTCTTTTCTTTAGGCAAAAATATATTTCTTTTTTCAAGTTTCCATCATCAATATATTTTTTTATCATTCAGCTCATTCGTAAACATAGTGAATTACTTTCATAGTTACAAAACAAACAATTCTCAATTGTATTGGAACGATGATAAAATATAATTAAATGAATAGTAGATCGAAAATTCAACGAGAAAATATTGAATGTTATGATGGGAAATTAAAAAATAAATGGGAATTTAATGTGCGAAATTAATTTAATATAAAAAATTCGATATAGGAACAAAATGTCATAAAATGTCGTGTTAAGCGAGAATGGCTTTATGATGCCATAATATATAATATTGTCGAACATAATCTTTTTTAAAAATTTTATTAATACACAAGTCTTTTAATCAATATATTATATTTTCTCAATTAGATTTTAATAGATTTCTTAATTAGATTTAGATAAATTTTTGTAAATCTACTGAATCCAATAGTTCGTTTATTTCTCTCATAATCGTATATTCTTTGAACTATTATTTAATATTAATAATAATTTAAAACTTTGGTAATAAATATCCTCGATAATTTCAGATATTTAAGTCTTATTAAAGACTTAAATACCTCTATTAAGATCTAACAATTTATCGATGATTAATTCTATAATTTGTACCAAAGCATATTCCTTCAACTCCACCTTCTTTTTGACAATTTTAAAATAAATTCAAGAATATAATTTAACGTCACTTAGAATTAAAAATTAGGATTTCAAAATCGAATTTATCGCTCTATTCGCAACTGTTCGCATTTTCAATTTGAATCGAATCTGATTATTGAAAAATACATATTTCCTAATCATCGATGCTGGATTATTCGAGATTGTTCTTGACGATTTCTTGTGCGTTACACTGTATGTTGTTAATAATATGTACTCTTTCTTTGATTTCTATATTTGTAAACTATAAACTATAAATATGTTATATCTGTTTTTGTTTACGTTAGGACAATAAGTGGAAAGATTTAGAACCAAATATGTGAATATATAATAAGAGAAGATTGAGTAATTTCGATTCGAGTCGAATTGTAATTGTTGTGCCATTTTAATTTTGACCATGGAGTGTTCCTTTCAAGTATAGATTGTGTTTGTCGCGATATTTTTCATCTACCTGATCTTGTAAATTTTTTTAATAAATTTTAGACTTTGATAAAATCTATTATTATCATTTATTTATTATATCACTTATTTAATTTCGTCAACCGTTTACGTGTATAATTAATATTAATCGAGATTGATCGTTGACAAAGAGAATGCTGACGATGATTTCGAAAAGGTAATCAAAATTGAACGAAATATTTACACCTCAAATTTATTAGGATTGCAAACTTTTACCGTTGATTCGTAGTGCATAAAACTAAACTATCATGATCATAACATGTGAAACTGGTGTCCAAGGAATAGATAAATCGAATGATCATTAACGATCAGTTAGAAAATATAATTCTTTCTTTGAAAATGATCTCTTGGATCTATCCTCAATCTCCTTCTCTCGAGTGGTACGCAAGGCACCATTTAAAGAATTAAAATTTGAAAGGAAAAAGAAAGTGCATCTGGCATTTAACATTTACTGTAAAAAGTGAATATTATATACAAAGTGGTTCGTTCAGTGAAAGAATATATAACACAATTTTTTCTTATTAATTATTAAGTAACAAGTAATTTTTCGAGTTAAATTTGAATCAACTCGATTTAAAATTTGTATAGAGCGAATAAGTGAGTGAAAAATATTTATACTTCAAGTACTTATTTCAAATTACCAGTAACTTGATTCTTCTTTGTATTCTTTGTATTTTATTTTGGATTTAAAGGGATATCCTGTTTAACTTTTTGTTTCTTCAATTAGTTTTCGTCTATTTTTAAAAATTTTTTAAATATCTTCCATCACATCGATATTAAGTTGCAATATTAGGTTGCCTTTTTTTATTTTTTTTTTACGTTTTCTTTGTGCTTTTTAACTATTCACCAATTTTTTTTAATATTTGCCCAGATATTTTTACGCGATATAATATATTCTTTATATATATATCCTTATTATATATTCTTATAATATTCTTTATATTCGATTTTTTAATTTTTTTAAAATTTGTATTTCAAATTGTTCGTACATCAAATCATATTTCGAATATCAACCTCTTTTTTTTTTTTTAAAGTTAAATAAAATTAAAATTTAAAATTTTATTATCTATTTTTAAAATTTAAAATTTAAATGTGATATTATTAAAAATATATATATATATGCATTATTTAAAAACATTATCATATTCATATCTATTCTATTTCATATGAATATTTAATTTTTTGTAAAAATCAAATTTCGAACGAAAATATTTTATTTGAACCTGTTATATATTATTTATATTTATTATTTTTATATCATAATTATTTATATTTATAATTATTCATATAGTTATTAAATATAGTTCATTAAAAAGTTACATAAGTTACAGATTAACGAAAATTAGTTCCCGTTAAAACGAATGATCCTTAATTATTTTATCTTCGAATTAAGAATAATACGCCAAGAATAAATTTCCAATTAATATTAAATTACATTGTATCCGTTCGTTTTCTTGTGAACTCGTGAAATAAATTTGTATTTCGAGATGAGCATTTCTCTTAAGAATAAAAACTTAAAAATTATGAATATTTAGAATAAAAATTTTTTGGAAAGAAAGGAAAAAAATGTACGTTTTTTTTTATCTTTATTCATATTACTTGTAAATAGATTAGGATGCTTATGTATTCATACAAAATTTAAATCTACATAAATCCACAGAATATTTATATGAAATGCAAAAAAGGCTAAAATACGTAAAAGTGGAAGGAAAAATATAGACAATCTTAGTAGCAATCTAACTACGAGCTTAAAAATGAGCATACCAATAGTAACCGTGAAACAAGGCAAATTAAAAGGGGCAGTGATACAGAATATCCTAGGATCATCGTCGTACTACGCTTTCAGAGGGATACCGTTCGCAACACCTCCTGTTGGAGAACTCAGATTTAAAGTAAGCACGTATATACTTGCACCATTTTATTTATTTATTTTTAAATTCTATAATATCTTCCAATATTTTCAGCTTTTTCCTTTCTTTTCTTTTAAAATATCAACGACATAAAACCAAGCTCTTTTCCTTTTTAACAAATACATTTTATTAATACGAAAGAAATTTCAATCTAAATACCGTTATCGATCCAATTTTTTTTCTCTCTCTCTCCAAAAAATGGTAATTAAAATACCATGACAAAAATTCGAATTTAACGAATTTAATTATTTACGGTGGAATAATTAACACGATGCTCTCATTCTTGTCTTCCATCCTAATCTCTTTCAAATTAAATTCAAGGATCCGCAACCAATCGAGTCATGGACCGGTGTCAAAGATGTTTCCGAAAACGTTCAATATTACTGCACGCAGCGCCAACCATTTACACCGTATCAAGTCATTGGCAGCGAGGATTGCCTTTACCTCAACGTCTACACGAATTCTCTGGATCAATCGAAACCGGTTATGTTCTACGTTCACGAGGGTGCGTTTATAAGCGGTACTTCGAGTTTCGAGGAAATGAGGCCCGATTACTTGCTCCCGAAAGACGTGGTGGTCGTCTCGAGTAACTACAGAGTCGGCGCATTCGGTTAGTTCCCCTTGTCGATTCGTTTGAAAAAGCGAAGAGAAGGAACGAGGATGGAAATGATATTTTTAACGCGTGGATTTTCTTCTTTCTCTTTTTTCATCGGAAAACAGGATTTCTAAATCTGGGCCACAGAGTCGCGACCGGGAATTACGGGCTGAAGGATCTGATCTTGGCTCTGAAATGGGTGAAGGAGAATATCTCCAACTTTGGGGGGGATCCTAACAACGTGACGATTTTCGGCGTAAGCGCGGGATCAGTTTTGGTTCACGCGTTGCTTTTGTCCCCGCGCGCGGAAGGTAAGGTTCGTTTAAAAGAAGACGTCGAATATTTAATATAAGAATTTCCTCAGGATTGTTCCACAAAGCGATCATGCAGAGCGGTGTGCTTTGGAGTTCTTGGTGCAAAAATCAGAATTATTCCACTCGTGGATTCAAATTAGCCGCCCTCCTAGGTGAAAAATCCACAAATCCCGAAACAGTGATCGAATTTCTGCGAAAAGTGCCAGCCGAGGATATCGTGAAAGTTCAATCTAATATAGTGACATTAGAGGTAAGGAATTTTTCTACCTATTTCACCATTTCAGAATAATTTTGACCGATCGAAACACGAATGGAATACTTTTATCCCCGTTGATAGGAAAAATTCTCCTTCTCGATTCCTTTCGGGGTGAGTTACGACGAGATATCGGACGAGCCAGTTATGCCAAAATCTGTGGATGAATTACTGAGGACAAGAGGCGGGGATATCCCCGTAATGATCTCTTACACGGCTGACGAATGCATATCATACGTAAAAGGTAAATTTCGTTCGAATATAATTTTTCTTAATCGTAGTTTGGCATCGATCCCATTTATTTAGTAATGTTTCCTTCTTCTCGCAGATAAATCGAAGGAGACGATTCAAATGTTAAACGAATACATGCCCTTGTATGTGAGAACTTTGAAATCGTTGAAGAAATTAAACGAGGAAGATTTTGAACGATTGTACAGTACGATAAGCGATCGATTTTTTGAAGGGAAACCGATCAGTGCTAACAAAATCCGCAAAGCAATCGAGGCATTGACTTATTTATTTTTCGAACTTCCTATTATCGTGATGATAGAAGATCTAGCGAAAAGGACAACCGTGTCTAATTACGTTTGTAGATTCTCATTCGTTGGAAACGAGGAATCGATCTTCGATCTCATACAAAAACGTCACATTTCTGGTAAGAATAAAATTTTTAAAATTCATTATTCCTCTATTCTTAGATCGAATAGTCTAGTGTACACGTACGAGATCTTGGAAAAAAGTTTATCGACGAAGCTTAATACGGTTACGTAAGATTTTCGTTTCGATCTTGTTAACGAATTATTAGCGAGAAATATTGACCAATAGCAAAACGTTTATCGCGCGAGAATCGGTAATGTTGGATTTGAACGAACAACGAGTGTATCTTTTCTTCTTCTTCTTCCTCTTTTTGTTGGGATTATTACTCAAATGTATTAAATAAATATGAATCGACACGTAGATTAATACATATTCGTTCATATTTATACACGTATTTCTTTTACGATGTATTATTTATATTTAACAGGAGCAGCTCACACGGATGACGCGCCATATTTGATATATTCACCGAAATATAAAATTTATAACCCTAATCCACCACAAGTCGGGACGAAAGACAGAGTAACGTTGGAACGAATGACTAGAATGTGGACTAATTTCGCAAAAACGGGGTAAATTTTATTATTTTTTTTTCTATATAATAAACATAGAAATATTATTTTTATTATCTTACATCATTATCCGATCCAGGAATCCTACTTCGATTAAAGATGAATACGTTAACATTGATTGGAGGCCCGCAACATTGGACGATCTCTGTTTTTTGGATATTAATAAAGAATTAAAGATGCAACCCATTTTACCACATATTTTATCCTCTCCATAAGTTTCATTTTGTTAATTATATAAAATATTGTATATAAAATATTGTACAAAATATGAATATACGAACGAAATTAAATGTCATACAAATGTAATAACATGATAATAATGCTTGTCAAATTTTTATTTTCCTTTTTCTTCTTATCCGTGCCATATTTATATGCAGAGAATATAATAAATTAGTCGATTCTTTTTTTTTCTTTTTTGATTGTAAATGTCACGTGTTGTAGAATTTTAGAATATTTTAACGAAATACCAAGAGTCGAAAACAAATCTTGGAAAAATATAACTTACGAGTAAAGAATTTTTAAAACGAGAAACTTTTCTCCAATCTCGATCGATTCTATTTCGAAGCGAAACTTTTTCACTTTTAAAAGTAGAGTTTTCAAATATATCCCATTCAGATTCGAATCTGTTTTATCGCCTCTTTCCCTCAAAATACTTGAAAGGTTCAAATATAAGTTCAAATCCACTTGTCATGCACTACCACTAATTTTATCACTTTTAATAATTGCAGCCTCAAATTTTCATTCCTCTATTCTTTTGATCGATTTTTATCAAGATTTAAAAACAATCTGATTTGATTCGCATTCTCGCAAAGAAACGTAGCCATCGAAGACACGGATTCAAGAAAAATGCTATCTATTTCTAATTTAGCAAAACATTTTTAATTACGAAAATATTGCTCAACGAATTCTTTGCTTATCTTCTATGAAAAAGAAAAAAAAGAAAAAAAGAAACAATATAAATATAATTCATATCTTAATTATGAAGCTATTAATGAATCAAATAAATAAGAGATAAACGGCCGGTTGTAAAGTTTTTATGAATGAAATTCACTGATTGTGAAATACTAAAGCAATTGCTAAATTGTCAATGGAATACTACTTCGTATTTCATCTAAGATACACAGAGATAATCATTTGACAATTAAAATTTGTTTTTCGATAATATTTTGATTTTACATATTCTTAAGTAATTGTCAAGGGTCAAAGTTAAACACATAAACTTTTGGACTTCCGCTCATAAGCCGATTACAAGATAATATTCTGGAAAGTTGCGTGATCGACATAAATCATGATTAATCATCCTCTCCCACTTCTCTATTTCGAGATACGATCTTGACATCGATGTAAACTTTGACTTCCTTCTTTTTCTTTCTTCCATTTTTTTTTTTTAGATTCGGCAAAATACAAAGGAAACTCGAAGATCGTCCAACGATTGATCAGCATAAACGTATTTCATGGTTTATTATGACTTATCAAAGAATTAGAATCGTTTATTCATAGTTCTTTTTTATTTCAATAAAATTTGAAGAATTGGACGAAGTTTAAATTTTTTAATAATTGACCACGTATTTGTCACGCGCAGATTAAAAATTTGTATATTATATAAATACTTAATATTTTGTTATTTTCTTTTTTTTACTACAACTTCCATACAACTCGCATAATTCTAATTCTATGTGAATTTAATTGAAAACGAAGTGTCAAGTTTAAAATTCTTGAAAGAAAATTCACGACAATTCAAAATAAAATATTAAAGGAAATATTGGGCAAAATAATCCAAAAATAAGAGAAAAAATAAGAAACAACGCATAGGGAATATATATCGAAAAGATACTGGTTGTAATTAAAGGAAATTCAAATTATTAACATGTATATCTATAATTGTTAATAAAAAAATAAATTAATAAAACTAATGATGGTTAATATCATAACGTTCAAGTTTTTAAATTTTAAATTTTAAAAAGTTTTTAAAAACACTAGAGAAAAAATGCGAATTGAAAATCTTAATTTATTTTCAAGGGAACATGCGTATAGCGATTCATTGTCACATGAATACGTGCATGAATCGTATACACGTGTAATAATTTCTTTCTATGGTCAAACTCTCTCCATTTAATTCTATGCAATTATCCGTCTAAATAAAATTATAATTGACATGATCGTTATTTCTATATCCTTTATCGTGATAAAAACATTGCTGCACGTTTCTTTTTATTCTTATACAAATTCCAATTTTGAATCTAATTAATTTTTAAAAATTTAAATCAGTTCATTATTAATACCATCATTTTATTATAAAAATGTAATTGTAAAAAAGCGAAAACAACATAATAAGATAAATCTTTTTAACATTAATTGGAGCATTAAATATTTTACTGATTATATAAAATTATTCATTGTTCGACTATATATAAAATGTTATTTATAAAAGTTAATAATAACGCATTATTCTTTATTGCATTTAAATACAGACGTTTTTTACGTCAAAATCACCTTTCCATTTCAATTTTAATAAACAATAATTGAACGCGACACATCTTGACACTATCTTGATACGCGATCAAGATAAATTACAAGAAATGATGTAGAGTTAATTTAGGAATATTTACTTTTTTTTTTTGTACAAATGTGTTTTTCGCAATAATTGTCGATATATAAATAGGGAAAAATTTCATTCAAAATCCTGAGAATATTTTTAAAATGTATAAATCTTCTTTGAAAGTAGAGAGGAAGTTTCATAGATTGAAAAGTTGTTTTTCAAATAGAAATAGAAATAGAACCGCACTTTTTTCTTTTCTTTCTTTCTTTCCTTTTTTTTTTTGTAAACGATGTATTTTCTCGAGAAAATATTATTCTCAATCGAAAATTTTGATTTAAATTACAAAAGCTGTACGCGGATGTTCGTACGCGGATATTTATTCTTTGCATTATTGATTAAAAAAAAAAAAAAAAAAAATCGTATCTTCCATAAATTTATTTCTATATTTTTTAAATTTCTGTTCAATAATGTTAATTCAGCTTTTTGAACGATTCCTAATTGGATTAATGCGAATAAAAAAAAATCTATTTATTTTTTTAAAATTATTTACAATTTATCAAAATAAATCAAAAAATATTGAGTTGTTACAGATGTTTAATCGATAACAACTGTAAATGTGTATTAAGTTTTGAATTTGAGCCAGTTTCGTTGATCAGTTGTTATACAAGTTCGTGATCTTTAACCTCGAGAGAAATTAACACGATTAATTATGATTCATCTACTCTATAAGTACTCGGTTGTATAAAGATTTTTCATCCAGTCGTGAGTTTTTAGCAGCACGTAACACTGAACGGTCTAAAAATCTGAAATTTGTCCATCGACGATTTAAAAATCTATTCGAAAATGAGCGAGCCAATTGTGACCGTGAAGCAAGGTAAATTGAAGGGAGCAATAGTGAAAAATGTTTTAGGAGGAGAATACATCGCGTTCAGGGGGATACCATATGCTGTTCCACCTGTTGGTAAACTCAGATTTAAGGTATAATTTATTGTATTATGGAATAACGACATTACTCGAAAAATTAAGAAATTTAAGCTTGAAGAGACTTTTTGAAATTTTTTTGAAATTTTCAAATTTAATCGTTAAGATCGTTTCGAAATTGGCTACGAGTCGAAATATAATGTAAATAATATAATGTAAAAGTGCTTGTGAAATTTTACTTTTGAAAAATATTAATGAAAAATATGAATAGTAATTTTTGTGATTTTTGCCCTTTTTTTTTATATCAATAAGTATTGTAAATTTTGAGTTGTCAATCTAGCAAATATTAGACACTTTTTTTCTTTTTTTAATAAAATTCTCCCTGTAAAAAATTTTTTTTTTCGCTTTCAATGAATGAGACTTGTATAAATTTGTCGCGAAATAAATAAATTATGAAATTTCTTCAAATTTTTTGGATTAAAATTTTTTTAGACATTTCGCGAGATAATCGCGAGATAAAAATATCAATAATTGTCACAGATCGATAATTTATGTCCTTCTCGCTTCAATTTTTTTATTTATCATTTCGAAATTATTTGAAATTTCATTATTTTTTTTGTTACTCATCCGAATAAATTAAATTGTTCCTATTACATCTCTACAACGTTCGATTTCTAATTCTCTCTCTTTTAAAAGATAAAAGATACGTGGAATTTTAAATATCGCGATATATATCCAAACAGAATCGAATAAATATTGAATCGATTTCATTCATAAAATTTATTCCTTCCAAAAATATACATATTTCTCTTAATAAATTAATAAATATCCTTATCATTTCACTCATAATTGCTATCCAAGATTTTTTCAAGCTTGGATCAATCCTGACCATTTAAAAAATTAGCAAAATATCGAGAAGCACAAGGATGCGGTCATTATTTACTTCGTTTCCAATTAAAGTTTTTAACTTCGTGAAACATAGGACCCGATACCAATTGGACCGTGGAGCGACGTTAAGGACACGTCGAAACCCAGTGAATACTACTGCCCTCAGAAGCAGATATACCCACCTTATCAAATCATCGGGTCCGAGGATTGCCTTTACCTGAACGTCTACACCAATTCTCTCGATCAATTGAAACCGGTTATGTTCTGGATTCACGAAGGCGCATTCGTATTCGGCAGTTCGAGTTTTCAGGAAGTGAGGCCCGATTACTTGCTCCCGAAAGACGTGGTGGTCGTCTCGAGTAACTACAGACTCGGCGCATTCGGTTAGTTCCCCTTGTCGATTCGTTTGAAAAAGCGAAGGGAAGGAACGAGGATGGAAATGATATTTTTAACGCGTGGATTTTCTTCTTTCTCTTTTTTCATCGGAAAACAGGATTTCTAAATCTGGGCCACCGAGTCGCGACCGGGAATTACGGGCTGAAGGATCTGATCTTGGCTCTGAAATGGGTGAAGGAGAATATCTCCAAGTTTGGGGGGGATCCTGACAACGTGACGATTTTCGGCGTAAGCGCAGGATCAGTTTTGGTTCACGCGTTGCTTTTGTCGCCGTGCGCGAGAGGTAACGCTCGACATTTCGATTCTCGAGAGATCGAAGAAATTATTGGAATATTTAATCGAAGAAAAAATTCGCTTCTTCCAGGACTGTTCCATAAAGCGATCGCGCAGAGCGGAGTGCTTTCGAGCGCCTGGTGCAAGAATCAAAGCCAACCCGATCGTGCATTTAAATTGGCCGCTACTCTCGGAAAAGAATCCGACGATCCCGAGGAGGTTTTCGAATTTCTGCAAAAAGTGCCAGCCGAGGATCTCGTGAAAGCTCAGCCTGCTATCCTGACCTTGGAGGTAAAGAATTTTCTCTTTCTTTTTCGAGCGTGCAAATATTTGAAATATTTTAATCCGTCCGATAGGAGAAATTCTCTTACGCTATTCCTTTTGGGGTCAATTGCGACGATATGGCGGAGAATCCCGTTATGCCAGAGCCTATCGACAAATTGCTTCCAAAAATCGCCAACGTACCCGTGATAATAAGTTACACGGCGCACGAGTACATTATGTTCCTAAGAGGTGAATTTTCACGAATTTTTCTCAATAAATCGATTTATTATCGAATTATGCCATTATGTCATGTTATATATTATATCCCCGTTTCCATATCTCAGGCAGAAGTCAAAATATACTGAACGTTTTGAACGAGTATCTGCCCACGTACGTGAACAGTTTGAGAGAGTTGAAGAAGTTGGAGGACGAAGATATCGAGGAATTGTACGAAATTTTGACCAATCGATACTTCGACGGGAAACCCATCAACGATAAGAAACTGCGAAAAGTGATCGATCTTCTCACTCTCATTTATTTCGAGCTACCCGCCATTTTGACCATAGAGGATCGAGCCAAGAGATCCCTTTCGCCTACTTATCTGTGCAAATTCTCGTTCGTCGGCAACGAGATATCTCTTTCCGATCTGGTAGTGAAACGTCACGTTTCTGGTAAGCAGCTTTGATCGTATTCGACATACAATTTCCCAATAATTTTTCCATTTCCCCCTTTTAATGATCTTTAACCCTAATGTAACCCTCGTGCAAACTTTTGCCAATTCTCCGCTCTATTCCCTTTCTAATTTCTCTTAGTAATTCACTTTCGATTAATCAAATATACTAGACTAATGCCTATGCATTATTGGCGCGAATTTCAAATTATGCTTTATTTTCCGCCAAAGGATGCGACGAGAATAATCTTTCAGCGAGGTTTGAACAAGAGAATATTCTTAATAATGGAGTGCATGCTCCACTGTAATATTTATTCACGTATTCCAGGAGCGTCTCACACCGACGATGCCCCGTATTTGATATATTCACCGAGGTTGAAAAGTGACGATCCTGATCCACCGGCGGTCGGTACGAAAGACAGGATTACGATGGAACGAATGACCAGGATGTGGACTAATTTCGCTAAAACGGGGTAAATGATATTTCTTTTCTTTGTAAAATTATTCCACGTGGAGACGATCGTCTTAATCTATGCCTATGCTCTCGATCCAGGAATCCTACTTCGATCAAAGACGAGTTCGTCAACATCGATTGGAAGCCTGTTACCTCGAACAATCTCTGCTACTTGGATATTAGCAACAAATTGGAAATCCTCCCTGTTTTACCGCATATTTTAAGAGACGACATATTGAACACGAATAAGAATCGGTTAAGAAAGGAAAAAAGACGATTCATGCCATCTTTATTCATTGACCGCGAAGAAGGGAATAAACGGTGGCTTTTCTATTCATAATTATTACGAATAGAAATTTCGTTAGAGATTATCTTCCATCTCAAATTTTCACTTTTCATTATGTGTAATCTGTGTATTCTGAAATAATTGTTCTTGAAAGCTCGAATGATTAATTAATTTGCTTAAATATTAAGAATTGATACAAGTTTATCTACTCATATTATTTTTTATAGTTTTTTTTTGTTTCTCATCTCTTTTATATATTATTATTTTATATAATTATGTTTGTTTTACAATATATTGTATTTGTTAGATTTTTTTTTCGAACTGACTCGATTAATTAATTCGTTAAGATTGATTTCGAAACTTGCGATGTTTTATAAGAATTACAAGTTTTGTTTAATTCATATTGCTGAATCAATTAATTTGAAGCGAACCAGTTGACCAGTTTGTCAAAGTTAATCCGAAGTTGTTGCTCAAAGAATTATTTAATGAGGAATGATAATTATTGATATGTTCATCGATGAGTTGTTATTAATGATAAGTACTGATTGTACTTATTATCTTCGAAAAGAAACTATGACTGTTATTTGTATTATAATTTAATTCGAAAATTGTAAAATACGAATATTTACAAATTAATGGATTTGTATTTCAATAAACTATATACTTTATTTAGTAAAGAATATAATTTTTATTTTTCTATTCTTTTGGATCTTGCTGGATGCAATTTACTCTTTTGAAAAATCGTTTCTTTTCTGAAATATATATATATTCCTCTTAAATTTTGAACGAAAAAAAAGAATTTCGAAGCATATTATATATTATCTGCGCGGAATTCGTAACCAAAGAAAGAAGTTCCTTCCTACTTTTAAAAATTCGCGTAAGAAAGGAAGAAACCACCTGCGAGTGACAACGAAACCGGAACTTCGACAATCCTCCAAGTTTTAAAACTCCCAGCGTTCCGGTAATACCAATTGAAATACCTCGACGAAAATCCATTTGCAGTATATCATACGGCTCCCGGCATCACGTTAAAATTATCGATGTCACTGACTTGATTTATCGCACTTCAACTGTAACAGCCCTTGCTGAAACTTGTCTTTTGAATTTCGAGAAAGCTGATCTCTGAAAAGAGAGAGAGAGAGAAGAAAAAAATGAAAAGAAAAAAAAAGAAAAGAGATAAATCTCAGTGGAATAATTTCTTTCATAAATTCAATTTTCAAACATTTATCAACTTTCATCGTTTCGACATCGCGTTAGGATTATTAATATCATTATTTTGATTTATTGCATCTTGATTGTGATATATTTCTTATGGAATTTCAAAGAGGTTCAGTGTTGAAAAAGGGGAAAGAGAAAAGAGAAAAAATTCAATTTTTCTTCTCTTCTCGAAAATATTATTTCACAAGTTAAGATTGTCGATATTATTGATCTAACTTATCGATTTGATACTTTAACAATCACACAAAGTTTCGCTTTAAGAAAGAAAAAAGGCGAAAAGATGACAGTAACAAATCCCTCTCGGATAGTTTGCTTCCTCTTCAACCCTTTTGTATCGAAACAATTTTCAAATACAAATTAAAAAAGAAGAAAAAGAAGAGAAAAGAGGGAAATAACTGGAGAGTAACCTCCGAAAGAAACTTTGTCAGGGACGAAAACAAGAAAAACCCGAAAGAATTCACTTAAACACCGTTCGTACAGCGTTAAACCTCCCTCGAAACGTTTATACGGAGGGGAGGAGGAAAACTGTATTTATTCAGTCGGCGTTCGTAGAAGCGGTTCACGGCAGCTAAAAACTCTGCAAGAAAATAAACCACGAGAAAAACGAACAAATACATACCAAAAAAAAAAAAAAAAAAGAAGAGAAAGTGGATAGTTAGTTGCACGTATGTCGATCTAATTTTATTCTGGAAAAGATCGGGCACGATCCATTGGAGACATTGAGATTGGAAATCCGTCGAATTGTGGATCAATGCAACTGATAACGATTACAGCTCGCGCGTATTAAAACTATGCAACTTCAATTATTGTACATCGATCTGGCGATTTCGAAAAGTCGAACGATCGTGTGTCATTCGACCGTTACACACGGTGTCAGTCAACGATTGTTATCTAGGTTATATGCAGCTTAACTTTTATATCGATATGCAACGTTGTTGTGTTTCGATGCGAGCATATATTGACGTTCGATTTGTTGAGATTAATATCTATATATATGTGTGATTTTTTTCTTTTCGACTTTCCAGATCGATGTATTTTAATAGAATCTAGATAAAATTTTGATCATCCGAAGATGTACAAGAACTTTGCAAAAAAATCTTAGAACATACTTTTGATGAAATTTTAATACCTCTTTTTTTATACCATCGTCACCAAAAATTATAATAGAAATTGAGACGGATAATAAAGTATTGTGTAGATATGGATATGAGTTAAAGTAAAATTTTTGAGTCATTGAGAACGACACATTTTATTTCTGTTTAAAGTAATCCCCAATGTCAATAAAGATTTATTGTAATCAACTACACACGTTATTTAAAAAAATATTTATCCTCGCGTAAAAATATACTCGAATATTCCACGCGTCTGTTACAAATTTATCAATACGTTAATATTTTATCTCTTCTTCACAAGTCAATCGACTATTTATCCCCTCTCGTTTTTCAAAACTTCATCAAATTGAAAAGGATAACGCAATCAATATGCCTCGAAACATAGAAAATCTCAAAAAAAAAAAAGAAAGAACGAACAAAAGATCCAATCTCAATCCAAACAATATATCTAACTCCTTTCATTTTTCAAAACTTAATTTTCTTTCAAATTCGAAGATAAAGCACAACAAATCCTAAGACGTTCAATCGGATACACGACCCGAAAAAAGTAAAACAAGAGTCAAAGAAGAAAAAAGTGCAGCCTTGAACAATACCCATCTCCTTCCATTCCATTCTAGGAAAACTTAATCCATTTCCCGGATTCAAAGCGTAGAAGCACACAACACAAATGCCACAAGAGCGTTTCAAACGAGAACGTAAACACGAAGAACAAAAATATTTTCTCAAAGAAGTTACGAAACGAGAGATGAGTGGAGTCCGGCGAAAAAGATCAACAAACGACACACTCTTCGAAGCATCGTTTCTCGATTAGACCGCATACGCGGTGTCCCCCAAAGAAATCCACAACTTTCCATCCCTTGAACATACCTCAACTTCCTCTCTCAAAGGGAGGTTTGCACACCACTGTCCTTCCCTCGGTTCCTTCCCCAGGAAATGGTCTTTTCACGAGGAGCGGCAAGACGCTGTATCGCGCGCGCACGATCATCCCTTTTCTCTCACCCCCTTCGGTCACCCTCCACGATCACTGACTGCAGCATAGTCCACATTGCCGCTGCGACACACTGTAACGCGAGAGTGGAATCCCTCCGATCGTTAAAACGCGGAACGTCGGTCCAGAGAGAGGCAGGCACTGAGAAAGGGTTGCTCGTTGGAGGAAAAACACCGGGGTGCAACCGCCCCCTCCACTATCTGTTTCCACCTGGTTGGGCGAAAGGAAAGGAATCGCGGAGGGACGAGGCGAGGTGAACGCACCTTCCTCGAGGAGGAGACGAATTCGACTACTGGCGGACGACGCCCGTGCAACGCGCACCACCCTCTCGAAAGCGCGGCGCGACGCGCGCGCAAACGCGCGGGAGTTACGCGACGAAATTCCGCGGAGGGCCGGGGTTTGGGGTGGACCAAGTTAAGGACGATGGAAAAAATTTGTTTGCGTTCATCGTTGACTAAGAGTAAGTGGTAATGGCTTCGTTTCCTCTTTGATGCTTCATTTGTTACGTGATTCGAGTAATAGATTTGTTTAGCTTGGAAATATTAGAATCTGATAGATTAAGAATTATTTAGATCACTGAAAGGATTATTAGGTGGAAATATTAAGAATTTTTTGGATTGTTGAAAAGAGTGGATAATTTGTTTTGTGATATTTAAGTTGTCGAGGGAATTTGAGTAAGTTGGGATGAAAATTTTTAGCATTTGAATTCGAATGATTTTTTTTTGAGAATATTGAGCATAGATCGAATATTTTTTGGCGAAAGATAATTTCTTGTCTGATGCTTGAATTCTTGAAATCAGAATTTCAATACGATAGATTTATTTTTGACCATAGGATTGGAATGGAATGTTTATGCGTTCACGAGAAATTTAAATGTACAAAAATCTGCAAGAAAGTATAAATAGCAAAATACTCGTTTTTAAAGGATATTAAATCAATATTTGTTTAAATTCTTTTTCCACCATATTCATGATGATAAAAATATTTGCACAAAAAATATACGAAATGTTAATATCTCCTTCATTAATAATCAATTGAAATTTATGTTAAACGAGCGAGATAGCTTTATCCCCATCACCTACAACTTTAATAAATAAAACTTAATTGGATATTTTTATATACCAAACTTTTGTTCTAACTTCTGAGGATCGATATAAAAATATTCCATGAATATATTAACACCAAAGATCAAAGTTTTGTTAAAAATAGGATAGCTCAAGTGGGGGATTGCATACGAAATCGCAAGAAAACGAAGTCGAACAATGCACGCACATATCGAGCACAGTTTAACCAAACAGGATAGAAGAAGATAAAGTCTGAACCGCAAATAAAACAAAATACAATTCGATGTGGCATTGATAATTTCTTAGAAATAGATTGAAAGAGGAATGGGATTCTCTCTAGTTTTTTACATCTAATCGCGTGCACGAGTAGAAAAGATGATACGTGCCAGATGATATGAAATCTATTGGATGGAATAGAGTAGAGCAGGAGATGTGTACATCGCGGCGCAAACGTGTAACCGTGAAACACGATACAATGGAAAAGGACAGAGAGGAAGATATATTTTAGTGGCATGCGTTGTGCGAGAGGAAAGGGGAACGACCTTAGCACGCGCTGGAAGTAAAATCCCACCACCAAGAGAGTTTCCATCCCGTGAAAGAGAGGGAGCGAGGAGAGGGGAGGAGATTTCTACGAAACTTCCCTCCTGATTCCCTTCATCCAAGGTTTCCACCATCCTCCAACGGTGCTGTCGAAAACTGCTGGGAAACGGGCTTTGCGCAGTCTCCAAATCGAACATCCTGCCATCGAGAGCACGGGGGCCTCGAAACCGTGGATGAAACGTTCCTCGGCCCTTCTACGTGGATGAAACGTTCCGACACGTGAGGACGTTTGACAGAACACGCTTGTCGATAAGATTTCTGACGATACATACGTGACTGCGGAAACTGTGGAGAGGAGAGTTTAGAAACGGCGAAAAGTGGAATGAAAGGCCGACGTAAATCATTCTTCGAGGGACGTTTCCTTGGGAAATGTTGTATATTCGTATCTCGGAGACCTGTAAGAAGAGGTTTAATATTAGTAACGAGAATATTTTAGAGAGAGAGAGGGAGGGGGGGATTTTGAAGATTTCGAGAAGTATCGAAGCTGATTATTTTCATGAAAAAGATCGATGAATATAATTTTTGAAAGAAAGAATACTTTTAGAGAAGAAAAATATAATTCATTGAAGAAATGAAAGGGTTAAGAGTAAATTATACGAGAGAAAGTAAGAATTTTATTAAATAAATTTAAATATTTATCGTCGAATTCAAGAAAATTGAAGTTTTACTGGCAACTTGGAAAATGTAAAATCTTAAAGAATGTTAATATTTCATTATAAGTTCTGTGTAATTAAAAAAATTAAAACATGAAAGCGAAATTCGAACATTATTATGTACATTTGATTCTAGTAACTTTAATAGTCGTTGTTAATTTTTTAATTTAATAAATCACAATATTTATAAAGAGTTATAAAAATAAAATAATAATTTAATAAAGAAACAGGAAGAATAAGTAAAAGTTAATAAAATTGAATTAATTGAAATTATTTATAATTTAATTTAATATTGAATGAAATAAATGAAATAAAATTTTTATCATTTTTTTCTTATTGAATCACATATTTTCCAAGTATTTTCAAATATTATGTAATGAGATCTTCGAAAGACATAACGCAATGCATAGAATGAAGAGAATAAATTGATATTACTTACGTGTTGTAAGATAAACTTCTGTATAAAAAGAATAATTATTCATATGGTACTTCTATATGAAATAGATCACATAACAAGATCATATTATAATTATATTATAATGCAATTTTATATGGAATAAAAGCTTTTTATTATAAAAAAAAAATTAAAAAAACGATAAAATTATAGAAAAAGTAATATTGTAATGTTTATATAAACTATATAAATTTATATAATTTATTTTTCACGAGAAACAGAAATTTTTTTATGAAATTCTATAATGAAATGAAAAAATATTTTCTTTGTTTGTTTGACTAAGAGAATTTTATTTTGAACATTATATTGAGATAATGATATCATGGAATAGCAATTCTATGCTATGAAATAGCAATGATTCAGTCTTTACTTCGAATTTTCGATATCTCTTCTTATTACATTTTTAAAATTATTATTATATTCAGAATTTATCATTTAATCGTTATTATAAAATTTATATGAGATATAAAATGTATAACAAAAATGGCGGGTTAATTGTAATAATTTTAAATTAATATTCATAAAGTATTTTCATGTTATAGAAAATCACATCATACGTTTAATATCACATTTTAAAGATATTCTTAAAGGTTAGTTATTCTAAAGGTCTTCTCTTTAAAGCCCACGCTTTTTTCTATTTTCTGATCATTAAAACGATTATTTACGCTCAACATACTATTTCCTTTTACGTCATATTCGCGCCATATCGGTCTCGTTTTCCAAGTCTGTTTCTATCTTTATCTTTTACGTACAACTTCGTCGTCCATCTTTGTTTCAGTCATGGCTAACGTCAGGTCAGTATCGATAGAGCATTTGAATGTTCAGTGTTGTACTGACTACGCGTTGGAGTGGACGTTTTCGTGTGTGATCAGTGAGATTTTTGTGGTAAGTTACTTTATTTGTTAATATAAGATTATTATTTTATGTTCGTTTAAGAATTTATGTGTTAATTATTCGTACGTAACATAAAGAATAACGTGAATAAGTATAATAAAGACGAACGACGCAATTTGTGATTTCTCTATAGTTTGTCAAGGTCACTGGATTAAAATCGTAAACTTGATATCACCAACAATCTTGAATATTAAATACTTAAATTGTTAACAATTTATTTCAATTTAATTCAATTATTAATTCAATTACACTAATCGAGAAATATGTACATCATAGATTATTACGAATGCGTTTGAGGTTATGTCGAAGGATAGGTATGACGAATGATTTCGATCATGTAGAAAGTATAAAACAAAGATGGACGAGGAAAAGGAAATTTGCGCGGGATTTTATTTACAAATAGTAATTAGTTCTCATTGTCAGATTTAAATTTGTCTTTTTTATTCGTTTTTATGATTCGCATATTTGATCCATTTATTATTTTATTTATTATTATTCAAATTATTATTTGATATGTCGATCATTTTATAAATTCTTCTCTTTATTTAACATTCAGTGATCAGCCATCTTTTTTTATGTATTTTATATATTAATAGTTAGTCATCTAGGACTTTTTCGACTTATAATATGTAATTATTCTTTATTATTATTATATATTATTATATTCTATTTTATATTACATCGTTTCTAAATTATTTTGAATCGTTGAATTATTTTGTAAATGTACAAATGTAATACTTGATTATCTTTTCTAGAAAATGATAAATTTCTAAGAAATAATGAATATTCTCATTTTTAACGAAATACTGATTATAAAAATGAATATTTTTCTGTTACAGAAAATGTTTTCCACTTCTACACTGAGTGTGCTATTAGGAACAATTTTACTTATCTCTTCGATTCCCGATGCAGTATCTTTCAGCAGTACGTAAAATCAAATATTTTTAGATTATTAAAAATTTATTTTTGAAAAATTTTCAGAAAAGTTATATTTTAAATTAACGTTATTATAAAATTTATTTAAAATTATATTATCGATTGTTATTTGCGGTATTAAGGTTAAATTGTTGCAATTCAATTGCTATGGTCAATCGTTTCATTTGATGGGGATTAAGTGGACTTAATGGAAACAAATGATTGTTTTTAATCTCCAACACGACTGATGCAATTATATTGACCTTTGTCATTATCATAGACTTTATCTCTTTTCTTTTTCCTAATCCAATGAAAGACTTTATTAAATTTCTATTAGAAAAAGAAAAAGAAGTAGTAAGAATCAAGAGATTTAACACTTAGTGTATATAATTTTCATTATTAGATGTTGAATAAATTATGTTAGATTTTTAGATTGAAAATACTTACGTAAGAGAATTTCTATTTATTAAAGAATTTTTTAATTGTAATGAAGATGTAGATATTTTTATTTCCATCAGAAATATACAGTAATTTTGCGTTTATTATACATATAATCATTTATTAATATCTTTACGTAATCAAGCAATTCTTGTTGGAGGCCATAAACAAGTACTGTTTCTAGATATATTCTCACAGTTGTTTTTGTGATAAAGATATCTCATTAAATGTTTTTGTGATGGATAATTTTTTTCATAAATTAAATAGCTTTGATGAGATCATATAGAATAATTATAAGCTTTTATATGGGGAAATTTTTCATTTATTAATTAGACAGTAGGAGGGTGAACAAATTTCTTCTTTCAAAGTTGAAGAACTTAGTTTCTTTTAAAAGGAAGCTAATTGGAGTAATTGCAAAAATTGTTCTATAATTTTT
The DNA here is from genome assembly GCF_029169275.1 of Apis cerana. NCBI lineage: Eukaryota > Metazoa > Arthropoda > Insecta > Hymenoptera > Apidae > Apis > Apis cerana. The sequence continues at coordinate 6,015,835 of NC_083865.1, read as the reverse complement.
CCCATAATTTTTCTGTGAAATTCTGTGCGTAGTTAAATGAAATGTAGTTCATAAAATGCTGGTAAAAATTACATATGAATGTTTAATAATTTTTTTAATATCTTCTATATTGTTTTTAATTTGCTCATAAACTTAAAGTATATATATTTCTATATCAATTCAAAAATCCTTAAAACATCATTTTAAATAAATTTGATATTTGATTACATATATTGTATAGTTTTAAATTTTTCATAAATTTTTTAATAAAATTGTAGTTTTTCTTTATGTATGATACATTGAATTAAATAATAGTTACTTAATTTTTTTCAATTTCCAAAAATAAACATTAGTAAATATAATTTGTGTCAATATTTGTCTATATAGGAATGTAATATTGCAGTCCAGATTGCATACTAATTGAAATTATATTACAATTGCATTTTTTTTATTCTATTTATATTATGTTTATTGCAATATCGTTATAAAAAAATAATTTCATTCATAGATATATGTTCATTCATTTATTTTGTTATTATTATACATATATTATACATATTTATTATACATATATACATATAGATTACATTTCTTATATATTTTGCCAATGAATCATAATTTGATCAGGATCATATAGAATATACATTAAACCAAATTAGTATAATTAATTATCTGACCTTAATTGTCACTGTCCAACCGATATTCATGCAGAATGTGACAATTATAACCGCATATATATATTTCATTTATATGGAAGATCAAAACGTTATTCACTCCACCTTGATAGATTTTTCATAATTACAGTTGTTGTTTGCGTTATCATATAATATCGTGCATTTTACAAAATTAAAATTGTTTATGTTTATCATTCAATATGTTATCCATTTATAATAAAATTTATATCCATTTATAATAAATTTGCAAAAAAATATATACATGTTAGATCATATTACATATTTAAATAAAGGAACTTAATTTATTGATTTGATAAAAATTGCAATAATTCTGTAACCATTATAAAATTTATCTGACAATCTCAAAAGCGTTAGAATATAAAAATTCGACAACTGGATTACCATATCCATATCCATGATCTATTTATGACAAAAAAAAAAGAAAGTCACGCATCAATGGAGAATCATTCCGAGTTTACAGACATAATACTCTCATTCTTTCTAATATTACGACTCTTTCCTTCATCCGTTCCATTTGTTTCTTGATAAACGTTTAAGGACAATTAGAGAAAGGATCATTAGCCTAGTTTTAATATTCCCTTTCTATCTTTCGCGCGCCTCTTTTATTCCATTTCTTCCCCAACACATAGGATAGGGGATAACACGAAGCTTGGGCGTTAACTTTGCAGAGGATTCGCTTTGTCTCCCTTTCCTCTCTCTCTTTCACTCTCTTTCCGATTGTCCTCCTTCTCTCTCAGCCGGATAATTGAGAATCGATGGGGTTATATGGGGATGACGGTGTGGTGCTTGAATAGAATTACGATTAGCAGCGTTACGCCGATGCCGGGCCTCGGTTGGATAACGTCTGGTAAATGCACGCTCAAACTTGTATTTTCAACCGGAGTTTCGTTTCTCGATGGTCTATTTCCAGATATGGTGTTTCGAGAAATAAGAAAATGCGAGACGCGAAATAAAATAAGAGATTTGTACTATGATATTTTTTGCGCTATGATATTAGGTTAGATCAGGTTAGGTTAGGTTAGGATAGGCGAACGTCTGGTAAACAGGCGTTGCACGTTGGAAATTGTTTTTCATTAGAAGAAATATCCGTTTCTCGATGGTGTTTTCTGGAATAATGAAATACGAGATTATTGTTGACGTGAAATAAAACAAGAAATATGCGGCAGTAAGATATTAGGTTAGGTTAATGCACGTATTTTCTAAAATATGGAAATGTTAGACATTATTGTTAATGTGGAATAAAATAAGGAAAGATATGTACCTTTTTTTGTGAATAATATTCGATGGAGTTATATGAAATTACAGATTTGTTTTCATTTTGATCTTTTATGCTTTATTTCTTTCAATTGTGTAAGCAAATTGTGAGGCAAAAAGGACATGGATTTAAATATAAAAAAATTACACATAAATGTATTAATTTATTTATCAATAAAATCAGTTGATATCCTCTTATGATATAAAAAACATATTTATGTTAGTGTTTTGGTTAATTTCTATATTCTTTTCTTTTAGTAAATAATTTTTAAATCAAGTTTGGATATTAAAGTAAGGATTAAATGCATAATATTTAAGATGATAATATTAATAAAATGAGATATTTCTAAATTATTTTATATATGTAATAAATTGAAAATGTAATATATACATTAATCCCGTTCAAATATATCAGGTGAATTAGGAGAACTAAGTATAGGTATTTGCTTACACTTTAGTTATTAAACAAGTAGGTTTAGTTACTCGGTTGTTCAGTTTGCGTTTGAAGTTTTAGAGAAACTTGATATATGAGGAATATTGCGTTAAAATTACTCAAACATAAATACATTTATTCTTTTACAAATAATTTTGTAATTGATCATATAAATGTTAATTAAAATAACCTTAAAACAAATTTTTACAACCCACTTATATCAGATATTCAATGAATAATTATATTTCTTCAATTTCTATCAATCTCTTCTCCTTCATCAGGTATACTTCAGTGTTACAAAATTATAATGTAACGCGAGAAAATATTATACACTTTAAAATTCTACATTTCTTCGCCAAAGTTTTACGTAATCCAAAAAATATAAATTAGAAAAGTTGAACATATTGTGCTAGCATATATCTCGACATAAAACCACGATAATGTTAATATTTAACGATGCTAACAGTTTCCAGTGGAGTGAGCATCGTTTACGTGGATCGTTCGCACGAGAAATTGAAGCATCGAAAACGACCCATTTGATCGAGGAGCATCAGTAGCTCCGACATATAAATTTCATTTATGAGGCATCCCTTTCTCAGGGAGAACTTTTAATGAACCATATCCAATCGCGAGATCATGCCCTATTACTCGAACTTTCCCCACTAAACGAAAAAAAAAACCGTAGCTAAAGTGTTACTTTCTGGTCCACAGAGTATGGGAGGACGTGCAAGGACATCGGTTGCATGAGGGACGAGGTCTGCGTGATGGCCGAGGATCCTTGTTCGATCTATCAACGAGATAACTGCGGTCGTTATCCGACTTGTATGAAATCTCGTCCAGGCGGTAAGAATGTTCACCCTTTTTGCAAATATTGATTCTCAAATATGTGCGCAATGTAGCTCGAGGAGAAGGAAACAAAGGCGCGTAAATGTTTTCGATCCATAAATTAATAACTTCATTGTTCTTCCATCGATCACGTGTTCATTAAATTTTAATCTATTGTGCGTAAATTGCCGACATACAAATTGCATACAAATTTGCTCCCTTTATGATTGATAACAGTAATAAATAGCATACTTTAACGAACGCAGAATGAATTACTTATCGCGTTTACATATGAAGTAATTATCGTGAAATAATGTGGATAATTATCAGAGAATTTACGATAGTTATTTTCGAGGCGCTGTACTCTTTTTTTTTTATTTGGAACTTGATACCCAGTTCGAATTTAAAAAAGGAAAAATTGGGAAAAAATTATAAATTTGTTTAACTTTTAAATTCACTAACTAACGTGATACGTTGAAAATTTTGTACACCAGGATTGAAAAGACAAGTATCTTTTTATTTGCAGAAGCTAATTGTGCCAGCACTCTGTGTGGTGAAAACGAATACTGCAAAACCGAGAATGGTGTCCCGACATGTGTGAAGAAATCTGCAGTAAATGGTGAGTGTTTAAATTCCTCTGTCTTTTATTCGTATTGATTATGCTTGAACGCTGGTTGATTAGTATGAAAATCTAAGTGCATGAAGCAGAATGTACGAAAATGAATACAATTGAGAGAGGAATACAATGTTGTTCTAAATTCTCATATATTATTCGAATTATTAATATAACATTTTGTCTAAAATTTTATTAAATAATTTAGAAAATATGTATCTTTATGTTTTTTTTTTGCATGATCTAATTAAAAGGAATATTAAAATATTTTTAATATTTTAAAGTTGAGTAGATGAGAAATAAACGGATTTTATAATTTATAAAAATTAAAAAATGTAAACTATTAAGTTTTTTTTCTTAATATATTCATGGAATATTATATAAGCCACAAAATTAGTTAACCCAATTAAGAATAACCATTTTTTTTCATGTTGAAGTTATTAAAAATTTTTAACAATTTAATCAATTTGATTCTCGAATGATTATATTAAAAATTTTAAATTTATTTGAAAATTAGAAAAAACTCAACTTTAACATTTGTTAATGGAATTCTGAACTATTGTAATACTTTCTCAATCGTGCCAAGAACAAAACTTTATGCTTAGCTTTATGCTTTCTTGTCCTATATTATATGATTTTATGTTTCTATAAAATTATTTTTGCAATGGAATTATACATATCATTTTATTACGATTTTTAATTTATCGTTATTTATTTATTTTCGAATAATCTATGTTTGGCAGTTTCATTTCAATTTCTCACTTTGATTTCATGCGAGCACTAGACGTGATTTACGCGGAAATAACACGTTCTTTATTGATGCAATCTATGAAATCGTTTCGAGTGGAAATTACAATGACACGTCGACACGTGTGCGCTTCATTAAAACTTCCAGTGTACTTGGACTTGAACACGTTTCATATGAATCGCGATTTATTTTTTCATTTATCTGATCGTACAAATCTGATCTGATTAATAAAAACGGGTTTTTTTTAACAATTTGCTAAAAATATTTCACACTTAGATAGGTATGTATTAAAATTAGAATTTTAATAAAATATGTTTTTCATATTTATCATTGAACTGATGTGATCACAAATCTTTTGCAACAGATTTATCTTTTCATTTTATTTAATTATAAAATTTTTCTTAGGATATTTTATATCATCGTATTTTAAATTTATATATATATATATTTTTGATGAATGATGATCGTGTAATAAATTCTTTTTGCAACTGCAAATAAGATTTCCAAGTAAAAAAAAAAATAAATAAAATCTCGTAATTTCGAAATATATTAATGAATGTAAAATGATGTGTAACGTGAGATCGCAAATCCCAAGAAGCTGTATCTTGAATTTTTTTCTTTTTCTCAACTTTTTCCAACACGATCTTTCCATTATCGTCTCTTTCTACACAAATATATGGATGGGTGTATATATTCACACGAGGTTATAAGATTTCGAAAGAAATTGCTCTCTAACTTAGATATAAACTACTCGAGTATAAAATTTTAGCCCTGTCGATAAGAAATCTAGTTACAAATGAAATTTACTAGAAATGTGCGCTTCATATTGTTACGTTAAAATTTTCTCTCATTTTATAAAATCGTATATCACGAAGTAATATCTTAAATTAATTTTACAATTACGTTTACCACAATTATCAATGAACAATGTTAAAGATATCGATTAAATAAAAAATATTTCGCTATTTTTTCCACGATATTTTCATCGTAGGATACAAAGCATGCAGCATAGATGTTCACTTTTAACGCTTTCCAATTATTTTCGCATATCTAACACAGGATGAAAATAACGTAGCACAGTTTTTAGAATCCTCGTAGCACCTTTGTTCGACTAACTTCATTAAAACCAGTTATTGTAAAAGGGGGAAAAAAAATTCCCAATTTTTAGTGAAAGGATTTTGTAGTGGAATGTGTATAGTTAGTTATAATTTGAGAGTGTTTTTTTTTTTTTTTGTTAAATAAAACTGTTCTCATGTTTTTCATTAATCATGTTCGTTTATATCTTTTTTTTCTAAATCCCTTTTTTCGTTTAAAATTCCTCGACGTACTCGAGGGATTACATCTTTATAGATCAGTGTTTCCCAACTTTTTTTGAATCATGTTCCATCTCAACGCCTCGAAGAGAAATACTCTCTTCAGTGAATCGATCAAATTAGTTATTGGATTACTATTATGCTCAATTAAATAAGAAAAAAGAGACAAAAAGTCTCTGAGTTCAATCTCTATTATTATTTCAAATGGTACGATTTTGAAAATTAATTATTACAAATTTTGTAGAATTTTAAAGAACGAGATTTCAAATTTCTATCATTTATTTATCGATCAAAAATTACTATTTTTGCAGTTATAGCGATTCAAATTTTCCCTAACTTTAATAGGATTTAAATCTAATTAAATATTTAAATAATTATCTTTTTATTCGATGATATTTCGAAAAGCAGAAGTACCAGGATAAATGAAAGAGCGTTTTTTCTCTCTCATTCGTCGACTGAGAATCTCTATCTTCGAAGTTATAGAGCGGTTCAAATTTTAATCTAACTTGGATGAAGTTTAATCGAATTTTCACATTCTAAATTTCGCGGAAAAAAAATATGCTTATTTCTATAAAGAATATAACTTACAACGATCTTATTAACGATAACATACAACATATATATATATAGAAATTAATTTAAAACGCATCTTTTATTTAATGAAAGTGCAAAATGTGATAAAATTATAAAAGAAGAATCGAGAAACACTGCTTTCGCATTCTCAACTATGCCGCCCATCAGGCGACGAATGGCAACATGATTTCCTCCGTGCATTTCTTTCCTCCTTTCCCCGCGAGGTGTACACCCAGTGTCCTCCAGTTGGGAAACACTGCCACAGATAAAATACGACGTAGAAGAGGACGATCTTTTCAGGATTCGAGTCGGCGGGCGTTTCTTACGTAAACGGGCAGCGGGTGAACACCGACGAGAAGCACCTCGATAAGACAACGGCCAGCAACAGCGCTAGCAATTCGAACCCTTACGCCAATGCTAATGCGCCACCTGCCCCTGCTGAACCAGCGGGAGGGTATCGCCATCAAGTGAATTCCGCCACCAATTTGGGTTATCCACCTTATCCTAGCTCCGACACGGGCTCCAAGAGTGGGTATCCATCGTATCCTGGTGGTAACACCGGTTCCAACAACGGATATCCGCCTTATCCTTCCCCCAATCAAGGGAATCGCCAACAGGATTTAGGATACCCGCCGTATCCAACGCACAACAAAATGCCGATGCCTGGACAGTCGAATTATCCCTCGTATCCCGGCCAACCCGGCCACTCCAATTATCCCGTTTACCCTGGACAACAGCCCGGTTATCCGGGATATCCGCAACAGTTGCCCGGCCACCAGAATTATCCTTATCCGAATTATCCAAATCAGAATCGCATGTACCACAACAACGTTTATTCCGGTTATCGAAGGAATTCCGCCATTGTGCACTCGCCTTGTTCCGTGATCGTTTATTTGGCGGGTTTGGTTATTGCGCTCGCGAACAGATCGTGATCATCGAAATGGATGGATGATACGGTGGTGATAGTGGATAGTGGAGGTCGGAGAATCTTTTCCATCGTCTGATGATTCGTAGATAATTTGAAAATTTTTGGCGCATGGAAAATTATTAATTGTATTATTAATGTATATTTTTGAGGATTTTCTTTATTTTTTTTTTTTTAATTATTAGTTTAATTAAACATGTTAAGGGGGAGTAATTTTTAAATGTGAAGAAATGTCTCATTGATCGATATACAAATTTTTCTAATATATTTTATTACTATTTTATTATTCATAGATATAGATATATATATATATATTATATATATATTTTTATTTTAAAGTTAGTGTAAAGAGATACTCTGGACAAATGTTATTTTTCTAATACTCAGTATTTTTCTTTCTGCTTTCATAAAGATTCTATCTATTCCTTAAGATTATAATTATCACACACTTTGTATAATTATACGTGCCTTCCAACGTGTCTTTCATCGCAGTGATGGTTCTTTTGTAACGCATTTATGATTAACAGAGGGGAAATACAAAAAAAAAAAAAAAGAAAATTTTTTTCCATAGAAAGTAAGATTTTTTAAAATATGTTGGATGCTGATTATGCATTTGACCAGCATTTAAAATCGTGCTATTCGAGATAAAAGTTCTTCCATTTGATGTTATCTTTACTCAATATTCGATGACGTGTGTTATTTCATTATAATTTTTACAGCGCGACAAAATATTATACGCTTCTAATTGAAAATAAGAAATTGAACAGCTTCCTGGAACAAAGACCTATAACTTTTCTTCATAATTCTTCTTATTAGAATACGCAACGCCATGAATAATGGATCAAAAATATAATTCCACAGACCACTTTCCAGAAAGCTTTTCAATTATACGCAACAAAGGATCATCAAAAACTATCGAGCCTCCTCAAGCGCACTAATTGCGATGAATTGATTAACTCGGGTACCTGAATCGTGGTTTCAATCGATAAGGAAGATCGTTTCTTTTGGGGGAGAGGGGGGGAAGAAACAACACGTGCATGTTTTATCATCCATTTTCAAACGAGTGCACAATTAAGTATCGCGATGACACATTTTTCGTTGCGAGCAAAATATATTCGCCGTCCAAACACAATAATGACAATTACTCTTTAGAATAAAATGTTATCTATATGCCCATGTACCATATATCTATTCGCTATATGGATGTATATTTATATGATGTACGATTATCGTTTCGAATATCGTGGATACGAAACGATCGATGCTATTTATTAGGGCTCTTAACTCGGAATAAACAAAAAAAAAAAAAAAAAGTAATATCATTTCTGTCCATAGATTTACTGTATAATACCCTGCCTCTTCCGCCCTCGTTACGTTAAGCTATAGCCGCCTGCAAATAACGTTTTAGAATTAATTTCTCGAAGACGTGGCAAACACCGACTGATCTCGTTATCGTTTCGAACCCTGACACCTCTTATCTACTTGAGCGAGTGACGTAGATTTACACTTTATAGGTCACGGTTTCTTAACTGGTTAACAGTTATTTCCATTTTATTATGGCAGTTTTGTTTCCACCACTATTTCTCTTCTTTTTTCTCTTCTTCTTCTTCTTCCTCTTCTCTTTCGTGATTTATTTCTTTAAATAAAATTATAATTACTAGCTAATTTCAAGATTTCTGTTATCTTTATTTATTTTGCTTTAACGTAATTTGCTTTTATCTTGTAATGGGAACTCTTAAAGCCTTTGAAAATAATTTACATGTTTCAAAAGTGTTTTCATTAATTAAACGTTCAATTGACGATCAAATCAATCATTTCAGTAGTGAGAAAAGAGGATTTATTAATATTTTAAAAGATAAATAAATAATCTTTTGTTATTTTTCATTTGTGCTCGAACAATAGATTTAATTCACAAATTGAAGAGTGGAAGTTTAAAGTACTGTAAAAAGATATAATAATATAAAATAATTAACAATTACAGAATGCATGCTTATAAAAAGCAAATTTAAGATAACTTTATTTTAACACCAGCTTCTAATAATAATATAAACTAACAATAAACATCTTACTTTCGATAAAAATAAGAATATTTTAATCCACAGAATAATTTAATCCAAAATAATTTATACGTTTCAACAATTCTTAATCGTTTCGAGTAGTAGTTTATTCGAAGTGGAATGAATTTCGAGTTTGGTGTAGCTTTTGACTACCACTCTCCAATTTGACAGCAAACCCAACACGAAGACCAGGAAAGATTAGACCAACTTCACCCACACCTCCACCCAGGTCTTCTTCAAATGGATATGGAGGAAGAATGAGCGGTAACTCAGGATCAAGGAACACTATTGGAAACGGTTCTATTTTTAATCGTTTGTTTGGCAATGATCGTATTTATGGGTCTAATGGTGTAACCACACCTAAGAGCAGTGTATATCCAGGTGGCAGTGGTTATTACAAGACCCACACCTCTGTAGATGATCAGGGGAACAGAGTTTGGAAATTTTTTGGTTAAATTCATTTGTTGGTTAAGTTAGTTGATGACACAAATGATCTTTGTCAAATTGCAATGGTCAACAATTTTGAGTAAATTTATAGTTGTTATAGAATGTGGTTGAAATTGAAGTCACATCTCATCAATTTTCATTTTTCATAAATTTCTGAATTGTGAATTTTTGGTGAATATCATTTGTCCTTAATTTTTCAAGAGTCAATAGTTATTTACTTTTGTGGGTCGCAAAATTAAATCTTTCTATTGAATAGAAAATAGAGGGACAAAGATTGACGAAGATGGTTTTTGTTATCAGCCTTTCGATTTATAATTTACTTATTATTTTATATATAACTCTAATTTGGGATCAAAATTAATTTTTTTTAAAAGTAGAAACTGCAGTTATTGTAAAGCATGTGCTAAGAAAAGCGTGTAAATTAGGTCAATCTTCCATTTAATGATTATTTAATTATTTCATGATTTGTTTTTATACTTATATTTATCACGAAACTTGATAAATATTTTATTGTTTTATAGATAACTGTGGTTCTTTTCTTTATAGTGCTATGACACAATTATGAGATACATTTATATAACACTATTAACATATAGATGTATTAAACTCATAGTACTTAATGAGAAGTTTAAATATTTTCCTTATATAATGAACAAATGTATTAAAAAATATAATATATGCAATTCTTCAGCATTTTTTTGGATTTTCCCAATTTCAACAGATATTTCCTCCACAAATGTAATTAATAATAAAATGTAAATAATAAAATAACATCAAAGGAATTACGATTAAAATAAATTGTAACATTAAATACATAATCTTAATAATGGATAATAAAAAAATTATCCATGAGTTTAGAAAAGTATCATGCATTTATATCATGTATCATTTATTGTATCTATAATTATAAACATATATTTTAACATTATTTTTAACAAACAAAAATGAATACACATGAAATGATATAATTATATAACTTCAATGCTATTAACAAAACAATAAAAATAATCTTATCATAGAAATAATATCGACCTTCATAAAATTGCATTACAAAATTCATTTATGTTGCAAGTTTAATTGGCAACATATATATTATACTTATGGACTATGTCTGTTTAATTGAGCAATACGGAAGCAACACGATAACAATTGAATTGGACTTGGTATGAGATCAAGAACGAATATTTTTGAACAATTATAATATAGATCAACGAATTGTTTGCGAAGAATTCGATGGAGATAACAATTTACTGAAGAAAACAAAGAGTTTGAAAATATTAAATCTCCTAAGATCAAGGATCCTCAACACTCATTTGGAAAAAGAATCTGAATCATTATCAAAAAGTTATCATTAGAAGTTATCAGAACATATGTTTTTGAATTAATGTTTATTATTTTAAAATAATTATTCTTCATCAAATTCTGATGAATTCTACTCACTGAACTTTGCTTTTATACTAATAAAGAAAGTGTTGAAACAATGGATTCTAACTATATGAATGATGATACTTGATGAGAGATAGTGATTGAAAAAGGAATAAGAATTCTGTGCAATCTGCACACTCTGGTAACATATTATACACTTATGTATCCTGAAATATATTTACAAATTTCCAAAGATATATCCACATAGCATATCAAGAATATCAACTTCTATTTATTTTTGAACACCTATTGAAATTCAGACTTAAATATTATTGCCTATATTTAGTAATACGTTTATAAGATGGAAAACATTAGCCAAAAGAGAAAATACTAATTGATCTCATTATGATGTTGAACTCTGACACTTCTTATCTACTTCAACAAGCTATATAGAATTATATTTTATAAATTACAATTCCATTTTATCATTTTATCGTTTTCCCTCGATATACTATTTTTTTTCCTCTACTTTTCCTTATTTTATCTTTTTTATTACAAAATTACACAAAATTCACAATCTAACATGTCCAGGTGATAACGATAGATGATCAATGGAACAAAGTTTGCAAATTTTTTGTTTAAATTAACCAAATAATACGATATAAAATATTTTTCTATATAATACAATTCTTTATTTTTTTTTTCGATTATTCTTAATTTCACTTAATTCCACAAACATAGTGGACTCCACCATGAGAATTACAATTGAATAAAACTTAAAAATGGACACGAAATCACAAAAATTGCCACGCATACATTTATTACACATACAGCACATCTGTAATCGTATACTTTAACTTTTAACAAATGGAAATAAAAAACACAATGAAATTGCATGATTTGAATGCATAGCTTAGCTTCGGTATTACACATAACACAAACAATAAACAAAGCAATAAACCTACCTCGCGCGAACAATGTCGGCCATTATAATATTACAAAATACATTTACATTATGTCTATTACAATTAGCTTAATAACATACTAATTGGAACAGTATAATTGGGCAATAATAATACAGCGTCAGCTTGATTGAGCAACACAGGAACAATTGGACATTAGGCATGGCATGGAACGTGAACCGGAAATCGATATTTCTAAACAATTAGGAGGCAGATGACGAATTGTTCGCAGAGTTCGATGGAAACAGCAACAGCTTACTGAGAAAACGGGAGACCGGCAGTGAAGTGGATTCCACACCGGATGACACGCAATCGGTTAAGACCACGGATTCTCGATACCCATCCGGAAGTGGATATCCATCCTCCGAAACTCGACCAAAACCTGACACCTCGGTCAAATCATCCGGTTACCCATCCAGTTCCGGTTATCCATCGAACTTTGCTTATCCCTCCAGCGGCTCATCCGGTTATCCATCCAGATCTTCCGGATATCCTTCAGAATCCGGAAGTTCCGGTTACCCGTCGAGAAGCTCTGGCTATCCTTCTGAGGCTGGATATCCATCAAGAAGCTCATCCAGTTACCCATCAGAGTCTGGATACCCTTCGAGAAGCTCTTCTGGTTATCCATCAGAGTCTGGATACCCTTCGAGAAGCTCTTCCGGTTATCCATCAGGATCCGGTTACCCATCTCGTGGTAGTTATCCTAGTGGCTCGTATCCTTCATCGGGTTCAAGAGGATATCCATCGACCTCCGTCGATGAGGGAAGTGTGAAGAGGGTGGATGCAAACTCTGTGAATGCTGCTTATCCCAGCCAAGCTGGTAGAAGTAGTTCAGGATATCCCAGCCAGGGTAGCAGTCAAAGCTCTGGATATCCTAGCCAAAGTGGCGGTTATCCGAGTCAGAGCTCTGGATATCCTGGCCAAGGTGGCGGTTATCCGAGCCAGAGCTCTGGATATCCTGTTCTATCTGGAAGCAATTATCCATCACAATATGGTGGATATCCTTCACAGTCTAATCCATATGGTAACTATTATCCTGGGTATAATCAAGGTTACCAACAGGGGTATCCTGGAGGGTATCAACAAGGATATCCAGGGGGATATCAGCAAGGATATCAAGGAGGTTATTCTCCTCCTTCTACTACTAGGAAACCTAAATTTACAGATCAGTTGGGTAATATAGCCAAAGATCTTGCTGGGAAATATTTGACTCAGGCTATTCTAGATAAAGTTAGATATTAGAATGTATTACAGATTTTTGAAATAATTTTTAATGTAATTATTAATTAATTTATGCTTTCTTCTAATAATCTCTGCTCACTATGGATGATATCAATTAACATTAATTTTAAGTTATGTTAAAATATATTAATGAATAATGAAAATATGAATTCATGAATAAAAGTTATAATTTACTTTGTTTGTTTTTGTTCTTTTAATAAATATATTTTTCTTGCAGTTTGCAGTGATATTATTTGAATCATTGTTTATTTTTATACTTTCTTTCCTTTTCATAATTAAAGAAAAAAAAATAGACTTCGTTGTTCTGAATAAAGATGTTTTTTTTACAAACAGCCACTTACACCTTGTTTAATTATCATGCAATGGGTGTTCATGACACATAGCATGAGGACAACTTGTCTAATTAACTAAACTATTTTAGTCATGTTTAACAACCGATCGATCGTTGCTATGAAACTGCTAGTACTTTTATGAAACTAGCACGAAATTCTGGTACAAAATTCAATAGGAGGACAGTAGATATATAATTTTTAAAAATTTTAATATTTCTTCATTTAACAATGCTGAAATTTTTAAATTATATCATAATTAACAATTGTAAAATAAATTATAATATTTATCTTGGAAAATTAATATAATTTTTAAACTTCATTTAAGTGATTATGAAATATATTTAAAAATTTTGCTTATATTATATGTTTTAATTTACAATATAATACTTATTTATTATAAACAATAAAAAGTTTTTAGATCACATATCAATTATATTATCGATAATCGCAATATAAATACATTTAAAGCATAAAAGAGATAATAGATTTTCTATTATAAATAAATTTCCGAATTTTATTTAAATCTCGTGTGACTTAAAATTATAGAATTGTAAAACTAAATCCAAAATATTATTATTAGAATTATAAAATTAAAATATTATACAAAGTATAATCAATAATTTTGTTCCAATAATTTTTTATTTATCAAATTTAATAAAATTAATATCATTCATTAAATCTATTACACAATTTATACTTTGTTCTCCAACATTACTAGTTGATAAATTACCATAGTACCATAATTTAAATATCAATTTAATCGATATTCAATTCAAACTTTACCATTAATCACTAAATCTATAATTTATACTTTGCTCCCCATTATTACTAGTTGATAAATTAGTATGAAAAAATTACTGCACGAAGGTACAATTAAATTAATCGATATTAAATCCAAACTTTTACTAAACCTGCAATTTCTTCGTTCTCCAATATTACTAGTTGGTAATTTACTGTTAAAGAAATTTACTGTATGAAGGTACAATCGCGACTCGATGTTAGCGGCCGAGGAGAACGGATCAATGAGTTCGTGGAGCGAACTACGAAGGGTGGTAGATGCCTCTTACACCCTTTCCACGAGGATAGTCCTGCATCCCTATTTCAGATAAACTCGTCGCCGATATTTCTTCGTCTCTGTTTCTGCGATCTGCACAGTCGTGTCGCATCCACCGCTGGTTGCGTACCTCGCGAATCTTCAAAACACTTGTAGTTACGCTTCCCCCGATACAAAAGTTCTTTGAATTTTAATTTTATTTTAAATAAATATACGTTTACACGATAAGAAGAATTTTTTTTCTCGTTAATCGTGATAAATAAAATTGAAAAGGGGGAAGGAGGAAATAAAAAGTAACGGTGAAAGCTGTTATCGTGCGAATGAAAAATAAAAACTGATAAATAATTTTCCAGGAAGTGAAGTGCTTTTAAAAATTTTTTTCCAATCAATAAAAAAAAAAAAAACAAAAAAGAAAGAAGAAGAAATATACGTACTTTTTTTTCGCTTCGATGTTAAGTTAAACACGTGTGCCGTGTTGCATTGTTCCATCGATCTTTCTTTTCTTTTCTTTTCTTCTTTTTCTTTTTTTCTTTTACTTTTCTTCTTCAAGAAACCACTCGGCAAGTTTTAACGCCAGTTCGAGCAATATTTCGTACAAGTGACCCGCTTTCGAAAAATCGGGGAACAACATGATTTTCACGAAATTCAAGCGGAAGCTGAACGCCCCGGAACCCGAGCAAGTAACTTTCTGAAAGTTGTTCCCAACTATTTTGTTTATGTGCCAAATCCATCACGATCCACCAGTGCGTTAAACGCTGTTTACCCTTTCGTGTGGATACCTTCCGTGTGAAATGTTCTCCAGCTGAAAAAAAAAAAAAAGAAACTATTATTTCCTAAAATCGCGAGTGAAATATGGAATAGATTGGTGCAGCGGGGTGTGAATAATTTTCTACGAGAAATATCGAAATAATTATCGGAAACATTACGACGTGATGTTTCTTTTTTAATTTCCATATCCATCGTTTGTAACGCAAGAACGATCACGGAATCGTGACCTAGAAAAGTGCGAGATTCAATGCGACTTGCTTGATATTCCCCTGTTTAACGTGCTCATTAAATCCAACCTCTTTATCAACGGGGGGGAAAAAAGAAAATTATCGAAATTTATTATCCCACTACACACGAGTCTCTGAAAAATTTCAAATTAAACATTAAATTCTAAAAAATATCGTTAAACTTCGCGCACGTTAAATACACGTGACGAAATAAACGCGTATTCTAAATTATTCTCCCTAAAATACATGTATATTTAAATATATATTTTTCGTCGTGCGTGAAGAATCGAGTGTTGTGATGATCCGTTGATCCATTCGTGAGATCGTCGTAAGGAATTTGGAACGGCGTAATAATCGGTTCGCCATGACACCGGTCGCAAAGGTTGACCGACGACGTTCATCAGCGACACATCTGCGAAACCAGAGTTGCATCAATTAGGAGCCGTTCGACGAGCAATCATGATTCGATCTATCTGCATCAGTTACGCCTTAATCCGGTAAAAGGAAGGGCGGACGATCATTAAATCTCTCTCTCTCTGTCTCTCCGCATCTGGTGGTGGTCCGAGAGGTGGCAGAGGTAATTAAACGAAAATGCTGGTAAATTTTGTAAATAGGCAGAGGGAAGGGGAGAGGGGAGGTTGTTATACAACGTTGTACACCAGGAGAGGAACACCCACGTGTTCCGTCCGACCCGATCTCCTTTGGGAAACTTTTGACAACTATGATTATTTCATCTCGTATAGAATGTTTATTAAATTCCAATTGGGCGGGCTGCTGGAAATTTTGTCGCAAATGAAACGAATTCTCGACGAGGTTGTGGCTTTATTGAAAATGATATCGATCGCGGTTCGACTCGATAAATTGGATACAATTCACGATCATTCTTCGAAGTAGAAATTGATAATTTTTTTTTTTTTAAAAGTGGATCGAAACTGGATCAAATTGGACTTGAGTTTGTTGACGTAGAAATTGAAATTGGGATTTTTCTTTTGGAAAAGTTAGAAAGATTGGATCGTTGGATGATTACGAGTGAAGAAAGAATCTTCGAAGTGTTGGAGAAAATAGTAAAGAGTTTTGCAGTTTTTTCCTTTTATAGGTTTGTGTTAACATGTTGGAAACTTCGTGGAAAAATTTATAGATTTTGTCAGGTGAATCGAATCTTCGTCGAAAAGAAAATATCCGTCAGTCGCAATTTTTTTTTAACATCAGAATTGTTTCTTCCTTTGGCAAAGTTCAAAATTGACGAAATTATCTAAAATTTTATAAATTATATAAAAGGCAATAAGTTGATAAATTTTATTGTATAAGAAAAGAAATTTACAAACCTTTGATTCTTTTTGTGTAAAATTGTCATAATTCATATATCTTTTCAATTCACTATTATTAATTCACGAATTATTGTAAGAAAGTTTAAAAAATTTAAAATTAGATGTCGAAAAAACAATTGACATTTCTTGCATTTTTCATACACATGTATTCTACCAGAATAAAAATGAAACGTGTATCTTAAATAAGTATTAAAATATAAAAGTTCCTCATACTTTTTCCAATATTATCCAAACTCAAAATTATTAGAATACAAAAATTTCAATTCGCACAGAATATTATATTAGGTTCAATTTTTTAATAATTTTATAATAATTATTCCCAATACGAATCTGAAAGAATATATTAATATATTAATATTAATATTCATATAAATTAAAAAAAAAATATATCTTCATTATCCATAATAACATCTATCTTGTTTTCTTTAATCTTTTATATCTCTTTTAAGAGATAACATTTCATCTCTTACCTAACACAGCATTTCGATATTATACATAATTGGTGGTTATGTAAAGTGAATAACTCTCGTCGTAAATTTCCAACCACTTTAGAGCACTTAACCCCTCAAATTTAGCCTATAATAATATTTTGAGCAACCACTTCTACACACCGAGTTTATATTATTTATATTTCTCTAAAGTAAGAAAAAGGGAGATAAATAGAACGCTCTCCTCCCTCTCTCTTTCTCTCTTTCTCTTTTTTTTTATCGAAGAAAAGAGAGGATACCGCACGTGTTTTCAACGTGACCTGAATTTCGATAAGGCATTGGCTACCAGTCAACACGAGTCGAAACGTGTCAATTTTTATTTTTATTTTTTATTTTTTTTTTTTGCCTTTCATTTTGATCTCTGCTCAGTGATTTATTGACTTTTGTCAGGGTTGAAGATTGAAAAAAGCATGGAAAGAATGAGAAGAATCGATGGAAAAAGGATCCGTTCTTCATAACAGAATTTATGAAAAATTTGGGAGGAATATGAAATATAATAGCGGTATATTTTATTTTTAGAACGGAAAAGGAACGTATAGGAAAGAACACGTGGAGAGTTATTATCAGAATTGGTGAGATATGGATCCCTGCGTAGGGAAGATAAATTTGGAAAAAATGTGGAATAAAATGTGCACGATAATTGATAAAAGAATTAAAAATAGCAGAATTAATTTAATATGGATCCGTCACACGTAGACAAGAGAAATAAAATGCAAATATATACAAAACGTGAAGATCAAGAATCATTTAATTCAGAAACGAAAGATCTTTACATTATGATACGCATTATAAAAAATTATTTGATATTTCATTCGCATTACTCAAAATACCAAAAGTTCAAGCAAGATAATAAAAAATAAAGTAAGATGAGGGATGAATTTGTTAATAACAAATGCGATTCATCGTTATAGAATTTGAGATAGAATATCTTAATGTAATTTAAGCCCGATAGTTCTGATTTAAGCTACCAATTTAATCGCTTCAATTACTAAACGTTTCTGCTTTGCAATAGGAATTGTTACTTACCAGATTTCAATTTAATCCTTTATAATTGGAATTATAATTCTCCTTCTGGATAGGAAAGAGTGGAATTAACATTTGTTAACAAGCAGATCGCTTAGAATCGATACTAAATTAAATAGAAAAAAAAAGAAAGATGCAACAATGCGAATTGTATTATTTTAACTTATCCACACAATATTAATTTATTACGTCAAAAAATATTTCAGCAAAATATGTTCCTTTTTTTCCAGGGCTGCCATCATCCCCTACTTTCTCGAGAACGGAAGCACCACCAAAGGAAAATTTACAATGAATGATCGTTCGTGTTGATGTCCCATGAACGTGGTATAACGATAAGAATAATAATTTTCCACGATATTCTCGATATGAATATCAAGAAACACGGGGCTAAAATCTTCCCAGCCGCACAATTCTCACTGTGAACGAGCGTGAAAATGCGCGCGAGCTTCCCGTCGAGGACGAGAGCGAAACTTAAGCGGAGCGAAAATTGAAAATGAAAAACTCGTGAGTTTGCGAGCGGTTGAAAATTTGATATGATTCGGCCGAGGGGGGAATCGATGGGAGAGGAAGCGTGAGGAAGAAGAAACTTTGCTCGTTCCGTTGGCGAAGGAAAGGCATTATAAGTCAGCGCGATTACACGATGCTTCAAGAGATGGAGATCACTTCGGAGAGGGTGATCAAAAATCTGACCAACGTCTCGAACTCGATGAATAACAACGAAACGCTGAGGTACAACGAGGAGTTCGATTACAGCTTCGATCGCGACCAAGTGGAGAAGATAGTGGTGGTGGTCGTTCCAATATTTTTCGGCATGATAGGCATATTGGGGCTGGTCGGGAATTCGTTGGTGGTGATCGTGGTAGCGGCCAATCCGACCATGAGATCGACCACGAACATCTTGATCATCAACCTGGCCGTGGCCGATCTCTTGTTCGTCATCCTTTGCATACCGTTCACCGCCACCGATTTCGTGCTACCGTTCTGGCCTTTCGGCAATTTTTGGTGCAAGATGGTCCAGTACCTCATCATCGTCACTGCCTACGCCAGTGTTTATACTTTAGTCCTCATGAGCCTTGATAGGTGAGTGAAATAATTTTTCTTCCTTTCGTTTTGAAGCAAAAGCTAGGATCGTTGGTCGATTAAATTAGAAATGCGGATTTTAGATTTTAGGTTTAGGTAGCGAAGAAAATTATGGAGATACGTTTCATCCTTGGGATATTGCATCGTAGAATATTTTAATTATCGTAACAACGGAATATCGATTATCAGAATTTTCGTTTCGTCCTTTAGATGGACGTCCATTATTCGAATTTTATCCTTTGAATATCGTAACGTGTGCTGTAGAACGTGGAATCAATTTGATCTCTCCAACACAAAGACACGTATTTACATATTTGATAATATCGCTTAATTTCTTTAATCATCGCATTCACAAATTTTGTATTCGAAACCATTTGTTCGTATAATCGATATATTGTAAAAAAAAAAAAAAATAATAAATCGACGATAATATTGCACGATAAAACACGGTCGTCGATATTCCTTAGATATGATCCATTCAACTATAAATATCAGTTATGTCTCGAGATATCGTATGCAACGATGCACAATCACCAATGCTCGTTTCTCGAAATGTCACACGTGCGGAAATATCTTGATTTTCTCACGAAATACGCGATACGTTTTCATTTTCTATTTCCTCCAAGTTTACGTTACCCTTTTTTTTGAGTTATGCGGATTTATACGTGATAGGATTTTCGATTCCATCGGTGTTGCTTCAGTATTTTCGAAACATTTTTCAAATAATCCACTTCGAGGTGTCATCGCGTAGAATTTTCCGATAATTCTTATTCTTCTCGATACTCCTCGAACGGATATTTTTATCCAGAAATATACATCTAGAAGTTTTTTAATCAGTGAGGGTAAAAAAAATCAGTTTTCGAATAAGATTACTGGGTTAATTGTTACAGATACTTGGCCGTGGTTCATCCTATTTCCTCGATGTCGTGGAGGACCGAGAACCACGCGATCGTCGCCATTTGCATCGCTTGGGCGATGATATTCGCGATATCAACCCCTGCATTCTTCGTCCACGGCGAGGTGAGTCAAACTCTATAATTGACCATCTTTCAAAAATTGATTTTCCTCCTCTCTAATGTACTTTCATTCAGCAATTTTTTCGTTTCATTTTTATTTCATCGTGCCCCTTCCCCGAGCTCGTTTCCAATTTTAATTTACACATTTGCTTGAACGTGGTATGTTATCAGAAAATTCTTATAAGATAAAATTCTTCGACTCGAGAATAGCCTGAAATGAAACATACATTTTGATGAAATTGAGATGGGAAACGAAATATTTAAAAAATTGCAACAAAATCCCGTGGATCAACAAAAATTTACTTTTCCTTTTCGCTTTTCAACTCGATTTCTCGTTGTCACGCGCAATGTCGCCCCCATTCAATGGGCCAATATCCCGATGAAAATGATCAACACCGGATACGCGCATTGCGATCCAGATTGTTTACAATTCACTTGCGATTCGCCGTTCGCTAGTATTCGAGGGGAGGGGGAGGGGAGAGGGTAGGAAAAAGGATAATAGGGGACGTTCATTCGTGTATTTAACGGAAGGGGGGAGGATTAATCCGATTCGAGGCGCGAGAAAAAAAAGAAAGATCGAAAGGAAGTGGCGGGGGATTGAAGTTGACAAAAGGGGGTTGATTAACCCTTTTCAAATAATGTACCGGTAATGGTGGTGGAAAATTGAAGTGGGAATGGGAAGGAAAATTCGCCTCATCTATCCGGTAATCTCCCTTTCGAAATGTTCTCACTCTTAATTAGTTTCGGGTGAAATGAGCGTAATCGGCGTGGCGATTGGTGGTACGTTTTCTAAAAAAAAAAAAAAAAGAAGGGGATAAATATTGTGTACACAGAAAAGTATTTGCACAAAGTGGTTCAATTTATCGATTAATTGTTCGAATGTTTCTGAGACTCGATTATAATTTATATAAGTATTTGATAACGCATTATTTCGATATGATGATGGAAATCTTTGTGATATTATCGATGATGCTTTTTAAGACTTTGTGCTTTCACGTTACAATTGTCTGTGATTATACAGAGAGTATTGTTATTAGTTATTGGAAAGTAATTAGATGTGTACAATTGTATTTTTATTTTTATTTCTGAATAGAAATTATAATATTGAGTCAATATGCTATAGTTTATTATTTATGTGTGTGTATGAGAAAAAATATCTTGGAGTTAATTATCCAAGTTGTTCAGAGCGCAAAGGGTGAACAATTTTGTGAAAAAGCACTTGCATAAAAATCCATAGCTATTACATAATCAACTTAGCTTTGATATTAATTATAATTACTAGACATTTGAAAAAAATCGTTTAGAGCCTAAGATTTCTTCAAGAAAAATTCATCTAGAAAAAAATTTTACTATTTTTGCAAAGATAAATACGCTTATCCTAACGCTTAATTATTTATACCTCTACGATACATATTTATTTTAATTAATTAATCACCAGATGTTTCAATAGCAATAATTCAATTCATATTTATTCGTTATACACTCCAACACACGATAATCTCTTATCAAAATGTAATTGCGGGAAATATATTTTTAAATCACGACCATGCACGATAATCCCATATCGTCAGATTCACACGATATCGACGTGCACATACCTATACACACGCACATACACACACGTGCACACGAGAATTATCCTCAGATACGTTTTGCGCAAATTTCGTTGAATCATTCCAGACACACGTAGAGAGAGCTCATTGTCATGCATTATACGATTTTCCGCGACTCCACCAACGGAAATGGGAGAAATAACCATTCCTACTTCCCTCTGTGATCGTTCTCTGATTATACACCCCGATTTTAGGTATATAACAGGTGCCATTTGCGAATCATAATATCCCAAAATGTTGTCGAAATGGAATAATTGGAATCGAATCGAAGGAAGGAAGGCTCGGGGCAAGGAAGAAATTTATTGGCGTATTAAATTGTGTGGCAATTGTGTGTCGTTGTTGTACATATAATCGCCTAATTTTGCTTTTGCATAATGGAATCGTGATGGGGAAATTCGAGCTGTCATTGCGTCAAAAGTGTACTTTATATATCTTCGATTGCGATTAATCATTGTAATTATCGTGTAATCGTGGCGTGATTATGTGTTTAGATACAGGAAGCAATCGATTTAACGGTTAATCCGTCGGTGAAACGAATTCATGGTTTTCCCTTTCCTTCTATTATTTTCCATATTCAAGTTTTATCTTTAATTCGCGGTGTTTTTCGATGTTTAAATTTCCATGTTGTTATTCAACGCGTAACAATAATTTGATTAATTTTCAGTAATTGCTCGTTCAAATTTTATCGTGCTTATACACATTACACGCGTTTCATATCGATCATTGATCTGGGAAAGGAGTTGATACATACGTGTTATATTAACCTTTTGAGCATTAAACACTGTGCGAATACAGTTAGCTATTTCTGTATCTGTATGAAATATCGCATCTCTCGATTGATAGATGAAGTGGCTATTGAGTTTTCAGTTCTCAGAATGGAAAACTCACTGGAAAATTAAACGGGATGACAAATATCGACGATAAAACTTTCTCACGAATATAATCTTTCAAATTTTCTCTTTCAAAATTCAAAAATTTTTATATATCTCGAAACAATTCGTGTTTTCTCGCGTGTATATTTTTCTCTCAACACGGCCAAGAACTATTCTCTTATATATGTAGATTCACTTTAGTTTCAGGACATGGATGGCTCGTCGTCGGAGAACCTGACGGCTTGTCGAATCCTACCGCAATATAATTGGCCGTTATTCCAGATGTCGTTTTTCCTGATGAGCTACCTGCTGCCACTGATGCTGATATGCTTCTTTTACATTTGCATGCTCATCAGGCTCTGGCGCACCGATCGCGTCAGTGCCGAAAGCCGTCGTGGAAGAAAACGAGTCACGAGGCTGGTCTTCGTCGTCGTTGGCGTTTTCGCCTTTTGTTGGTGCCCTATACAGGTCAGTGTCACTTCATTTCCCACAACGAGGCACGTTTTCTATTTATATTTTCTCTTTCTCTCTCTAGTTTTTGGTTTTTAGTTTTCTCTCTTTGTTACAGAAAAATTTATTCAACTTGTTCGAATGAACGAATGATTCTATGAATTTTTTTTTTAAGCGATCCTTGAAAATCAAATCAATTTTCTCGATTGAATTGTTCACGAGTGAAATTTTTGTTGAAATTTTTGTTATGTATTTGAATGTCGATAATTTACAAATGATTCTTTCTGCACGTATTTTCTCTTGTCTTTTTGATGTATCTATTTTCAGTAATTTTTGTTGATACTTTTTCTAATTGTAAGTTTACGAGTAATAATATAAAAGAATCATCGTGATTGTTCATGGTGAAAGATTCTAATAATATTTTCTTATCGCGAAATTTGTTAAAATATTTCTCTAATTCAACAATTTTTATTGTTAGACCGATCGTTATTATTAAAATATTATTACTTTTTTCATCTCACCAAATGAAATAATCAATCCGCAACAATTGCAAAGAGAAGAAGAAAATCTTTACTTTGCTCTCGAACAAATTAATTTACATTTCAAATTAAAAACTTTGTAATTTTCAATTAAGAAAAAAGTGCGTGTAAATTACTTTGATTCAATTTATTATTATATATTCCCAAAATTATTATTTTATTGTCTACTTTACACACATCAGATTTACATTTGTAAAGATAAAAAAAGAAAGGGGTGTGATTTGTTATACGTGATAATTTGTCAGAACGTGATCTTGCGCACGGAATGATATCAGTCGAAAATAATGGCCAGTAGAATTGAATGGCATGTGTATTTTGGCACGGCATTTCGGGGCGAGATCCTCGATGGGGAAAAAATTTACGATCGTTCACAAACGCAATGTAATTAACTGGTACGTGGGTATTCGTGGTAATGGAGATGGAAGATAAATCGTGAAAGGAAATTGTGCGGTGAAATTTGGCAATTTCGTGTGGATAATTGGGAATATCGAGATAATATTTATTTTTTATTATTGTTGTCATTATTTTATTTATCATTTGTCGAAATATATCTTTTTAAAATTATTATATCAATTTTATAATACGTTTCTAAGCCATTTGTTAAAATTTTTTTCTTGCTGTTTCTTTTCTAAATTAAGAATTTGTTCGTGAATTATTCTCGTGATCGTACAAGGATATTTTGCACTTGATAACGTAGCAAAAATAATTGGAATAATCGGAGTGTTTGTCGTGTGAGTTAAAACTTCGAGAGAAAGATCAGCAGAAGTTGTTGGAACTATAAATCTATCATGTTGAAGGTTACACGTATGCTCTACTCCACTTTTAAATAATTTATTTAATTAATTCAACAATTTGCTTCTTGATTCTTATCAATTTGAAATAGTAATACCATTTAATCGTTGGAGCAAATTTACTTGATTAATTAATATTAATCTTATTTCATACACGTAGCCTTTTCGAATAGAAATAAAACAAATGTATTTTCTTTACTCTTCTTATTTCACCATGGATTGTTTCAGATTTGAAATAGCGACAAGTAAAGCAATGCAAAAAAAAAAAAAATTTGCAAAGCTGTGCCATTCGTATATCGATGTTTTTAAGACCGAATAGCATAGTCGATGGTTCTTTTGTGTTTTGTGAATTTTTACCTTTCCCGCTTTTCTTCCATTCCATGGACATTGGGGGACGTGTGTCCCTCGCTTCGTTGAAGATATATCGGACACACACGCATGCATTTATTGAATTTCTGGTGCAAAATATTCTCCTTTGAAAATGTGTCGGTCGTGTATCGAAACGTAACAGAAAACTGTGACTGTACGGACGAAAAATTTTATTCGGTCATGATACGACCATTTTACGCGAGAAATATTCCATAGAGACATTTCATAGAGAATTTACTTAACGTTTATTTGTTGATTCAATTATTTATCCATTTTATATTTATTAAAATCACGACGAATATCAATTGTGAATTAAATTCGACGCATATTTTCGATGTAATATTGGTCGATTGTATTATCATTTGGTAATATTTGCAACAAATTGACGCAATAACTATTTATTTTGATTTTTTTGATAATTTTATTTTATTTGTATTTGGTTATAGAATAACTA